>NW_025367759.1:0-2467 GCF_016433145.1 Gracilinanus agilis | reverse complement strand
ATATGTACTTCCAGTACAAGATGAGAAAAGGGGAAAATCAATTTCTCTCATTAAAAAAATTGTTTTAAAATCAAAAATATATATATATATAGCTTAGAACTAGAAGGGTTATGTTACCCCAAAATGAGATTTTCATTTTGTGAGTGTAAATGGATCTTACAAAAAGCAGATTCACAATGCACATTCAAATAGAGTACCATTATTTCCAATAGCACATTTTAAACCAATAAACAGTGATGTTTAAAATTATATACTTGTTACAACTTTTAACCCTTGGCAAATGCTGTTATTGCTTACATAGCAAAGAATATACAGGAGCTCCTTGACTCTCTGTATTTAAAAAAAATCCTGGATAGGAATGCGTCTACCCATTTAAGGAATAATATCTCTTATAATAAAATATATAAAAGCTTTATCCTTTAAGACAACAATTCTTAAGGATTTAAAGTAAAAGTTAAAAAAGATCTCTTGTAAAATTACAAGGTAATATTTAAAGCATGGAAACTTTCAAGGTTCTTTGCAATTACCAAGACAGAATAAATTTTAAAGACATGTGCTCTATAAGATGTTCATAGGTGGTACATATAACTGCTGTAAAAGTGAAATTTGGGAAATGTATCAAACTACATTTCCCGTGGTCCAACGGGTTTCCGTTTCCGGTTTTTGGGCTTGGGAAGGCTTACGTCTTGATGCAGGGAAGGGTTTAAATCTCCAGGGTTAGGAGGAAGTGGTCTTTTTTGCCAGTAGGCTCTTTTGCGAGTAGGCCATGGCCAGGAAACAGGAGACAGTATGGAGGCAGCAGTTTTGAATGCTTACAAGCGCGTGGTCTGATAATTTTATCTATAAACATGGCTTTAATTAAAATACTAATATATATATTTATACCAGCCTTTATCATTTTTCATATTTATAATTTGGCGACCACGAAGGGACGAAATTCGAACTCTAAATCTTCCAGATAGCCTAACTATAGCCATGCCTGCTTTTTGGCCATCTGGCTCAGCTCTTTTGAGCACTTTTTTAAAAAAGGAAAGTGGCTTTCCTTGCCATGCTTTTGCTAAAAGCAAGAGCACGTTCTTGCCTCCAGTGGGACTCAGCCAGGCAAGTCCAGCCCAAGCCACCTTGGGAGGGAGGTCAGGCCAGCCGATTCGGGCTTTTGGCTTTAAACTAAAATCCCCGAGCCCAGCCAGACTGTCTCTGCCACTGATCTCCATTCTTGACTCGCTGATGCTGCTGATGCTGCCATCGTTCCACTCCAGAACCTGAGATTTCCGGGAAGGAACCCAGTCCTGACTTGCTAAGATCTCAACCTCCAGAGACTGCTTCAGTTCCTGCCACTAACAATTTGGGTATATTCCCCTTCCTCTCTACTTTCTTATAGGAGACATTCTAGCCTTCCACGTGTTTCTCTAAAGACCTAATTTGGCCACCCACACAAGCTCTATGTGGGATTTTCTACAAAACTGACTTTAAGTTTTTCTCTAGCCCTGAGCCCAATGACCCGACACCACGTGGACCTAGCGTTTACCCTTAATGGGGGCCGAATGGCCTATTCAGACTTGCTTGTGATTAAAAACTGAACTCAGGGGAAGAACTTTGAACTTTTAAAAAAAAACCTTAAACTCAGCAGAACTCAATCAAAAGAACCTTAAATTGAAATCAGGGGTGAACTTTTAAAACCTCGGAACTGAATGAGCTTTATTTCTGTTTTAAAAAGACTGTATCTTACTGTATTTTGCTAATTACTTTTGTTAATTAATCTTGCTTATTTCATTGATTTTCCTGTTGCACTGAATCATTTTACGCTAATGAAGTTTCTGCTTATGATGTTATTATATTTACTAATTTACTTAAAGTTTACTGTATCAAAAACAATGCGGTTATATGTACCACCTATGAACATCTTATAGAGCACATGTCTTTTAAAAATTTATTCTGTCTTGGTAATTGCAAAGAACCTTGAAAGTTTTCCCATGCTTTGAATATTACCTTGTAATTTTACAAGAGATCTTTTTAACTTTTACTTTAAATCCTTAAGAGTTGTTGTCTTAAAGGATAAAGCTTATATATTTTATTATAAGAGATATTGTTGCCTTAAATGGGTAGAAGCATTCCTACCCAGGATTTTTTTTAAATCAGGAAGCCAAGGAGCTCCTATATATTCCTATGCAGAAGGTTTCTTTTTTAAATATCACATTTTGCTACGGAAGCAATAACAGCATTTGCCAAGGGTTAAAAGTTGCAACAAGCATATAATTTTAAATATCACTGTTTATTGTTTTAAATGTGCTATTGGAAATAATGATACTGTATTTGAATGTGCATTGTGAATCTGCTATTTTGTAAAACCCACTTTCTCTTACAGAAAGTCTCATTTTTGGGTAACATACCCTTCTAGTTCTAAGCTATATATATATATTTTTGATTTTTAAAACATTTTCTAATGAGAAATTGATTTTCCCCTTTT
>NW_025367758.1:0-2709 GCF_016433145.1 Gracilinanus agilis | reverse complement strand
CCTCCCATGCCCTCTTTGTGTGTAATAGAATATCCTATTTTCTTATTCACTCAAGTTTCTCTTGGTGTCCCCTGCTATTCACCCCCTCTTTCCCATCCCCCATGTCATCTTAGATTATTTAGTGTTCCACCCTCACCCTGTGAATTATTCTTCTGATTACTATAATAGTGAATACTATAATAGTGAATAGAGTTCACTACAGAGAATTATACATAACATTTCTCTACATAGGAATACAGATAATTAGATCTCACTGAGGCCCTTAAAAAGGCAAATTTAAAAATTATAAGTTTTCTTTCTTTCCCCTCTGTATCTTATTTACCTTTTCATGTTTCTCTCGATTTTTGTGGTTGGATATCAAACTTTCCATTTAGCCCTGGTCTTTTCTGTGCAAATACCTGGAATTCTTCAATTTTGTTGAATGCCCATACTTTCCCCTGGAAATATATAGTCAATTTTGATGGGTAGTTGATCTGTGGTTGCAGGCCCAGCTCTCTTGCCTTTCTGAATATCGTATTCCAAGCCTTGCGGTCTTTTAGCGTGGAGGCTGCCAGATCCTGTGTGATCCTGATTGGTGCTCCTTGATATTTGAATTGTTTCTTTCTGGCTTCTTGTAAGATTCTTTCCTTTGCTTGGAAACTCTTGAATTTGGCGATTATATTTCTTGGTGTTTCCTTTTCTTGATCGAATGTCGCAGGTGTTCTATGAATCCTTTCAATGTCTATATTGCCCTCTTGTTGTAGGACTTCAGGGCAATTTTGCTGAATTATTTCTGTTCGTATAGAGTCCAGGTTTCTATTAATTTCTGGTTTTTCTGGAAGACCAATTATTCTCAAATTGTCTCTTCTTGACCGGTTTTCTTGGTCTGTCACTCTCTCATTGAGATATTTCATGTTTCCTTCTATTTTTTCAGTCTTTTGACTTTGTTTTATTTGTTCTTGTTGTCTTGAGAGATCATTAGCTTCTAGCTGCTCAATTCTAGCCTTTAGGGACTGGTTTTCAGCTATAATCTTTCGGTTTTCGGCTATGATCTTTTGGTTTTCGGCCATAATCTTCTGGTTTTCGGCCATAATCTTCTGGTTTTCGGCTATAAGCTTCTGGTATTCCTTTTCAATCTGGTCATTTTTGGTGTTCAATATGCTTATCAGTTCATTTGGTTTCTGAGCCTCACTTTCCAGTTGCAAGATTCTACCTTTTAAACTGTTATTTTCTTGCCAGATCTCTTCCATTTTCCTCAAAATCTCAGTTTTGAACTTTTCCATAGCTTGTGAGGAGTTTTCCTTATTTGAGGAGGGTCCAGATGCTTGTTTGTTCTCCTCCTCTGTTTGCTCGGTTGTCTGGATTTTCTCTGTGTAAAAGTTGTCGAGTGTTAAAGACTTCTTTTTCTTGTTGTTAATCTTTCTCTTCTGAGCTTCCTGAGACTGGGTAGCCATCATTAGCCCAGCCTCTTAAGTTATTTTTAAGTAAGACAACCTCCTGTAGAAATCCAACTTCTTGATAGTTTCTCAACTCCAAAGGTTCAGACTTCAGATATTGTCTCCCCCACATCATAAAAGGCGCTTAATAATGCTTGACTGGCCAATTAATGGATTTTAATGTGACAATTATAATTTTGCAAATAAGTGCTTTTTCCAAGGTAAGAGCTTCTAATTAATAATGACCAGGACTTTATTTAACTCTCCTGGCAGTTAACACTGCTCATTTTACTAGGCTATCCTGGAATCTTATAAATTAAATTAAGAGAGTTTTTAAACTTTTACAATTTCATAACCACTGCTATTAGCAATAAACAATGTGGGCAGGAGAAAAAAAGGCTGATGGAAATGGGAAAAACAGAGCTCAGTAATATATTTAATAAAGCCGTTTAAATTAGAGAGGAGAAAGTTTGAAAATTCTATAAAAGAATAAATTGATTATTTAAAGGACAATCCTATAAATGATGGCATTTCAGAAACTGTTGTTATCAAAGCCTAAAAAGCCCACACAGGAAGAGGAAACATTTAATGAACTGGTCAATTCAATCTATAAGAACATAAACAGCAGATGCTATTTCAAAGCCCAATTAAAAGTAACCTTTAAAAGGCAGAATTGCAATTATGTTAACAGAATATATTCAAAGGTTAAGCTATTTCTCTCACATATAACAACTGGGTACACAGTAACAAAATAAAGTAGATTTTGCACTAAATGGGACTAGATTTCAGGGCAGGGGGCAAGGGGTTAGTACAAAACATATAAAACATTCCCTTTGTCCACATATCTGTAAGAGAAAATTCAAAACCTAAGCTAGAAATGTAAAATTACATATTTTTAGTCAAGTATCGTGTTTTCATTGTATATTTTGGCCACAAATATAAAACTGAGAATAACACAGATCTGTGTCTTGAGCCAGGAAATGTAGTTAAAATAAAGATAATTCTGTTACCACATGACTTATCAATCAACAAGCATTTAGCAACATTTATTAAGCACCTACTATGTGCCTGGCACTGTGCTAAGTGCTGGAGTTATAATGAAAGGCACTATCCCTGCTTTCAATGAGCTACTTATATGAATATAACCGTCCAGGATGGAGTCAAGAAACAGAATGAAAGTAATTTACTTTTTTCCTTAGTTCCTCCACAGCCTTCTTCACAGTATAGAAAGAATACCAGACCAAATTCTTATTGGGAATGTCAAGAAGTCATCATAGAAGGAAGGAAGGAAGGA
>NW_025367757.1:0-2987 GCF_016433145.1 Gracilinanus agilis | reverse complement strand
GGGGCAAATAAGCTAGTGAGAATGTTTAGCAACTGGTACTTAGGAGGAGAAGCTGGTTTCCAATGAAGACCACCCATTACCCTTGCTATAATTGCCTATGTGGTTTTATAGCACGTCTATAGGGCAGCATTGTTGAACATTTTAGAGACTGCATGCCCAAACTACAACTTCAAGCTGCCAATGAGCGCCCCCTGCATTACCCAGACAATGGAAGGAGGAAAGGCTCACATTGGGCAGCTGGACAGAGGGGTGGGAAATGCAAAAAAGAGTCCTCAGTCACTGTGGAGAGGGGTAATGGAGTGGCCTCCTCTGTGGGGCCCCGGTTTCTCCAACACAGCTATAGGAGAACAAGATTCCTGGCAAGCCCCATCATTTTAGCCTAAGGGCTCATGGTCCTGGTTCATGTGGCTCTCTCACTGTTTGGGTCTATCTGTGACTCTGTGTCTCTCTCTATCTGTCTCCCCTATTTTAAGAGTTTAAAATATTACTAATAAAAATTAATGTACAGTCACATATGGAATCTCTGCTTAGAGAGGAATCTTTACATTTTGGACAGAGATTTAAATGGTAGACCCAGTGAGTCTCATGCATTTTTAGTTGGTCCAAGAGAACTATCTCTTCCATGGCCTTGGGCTCTCTGGCACTCTCAATGTAGCCCAGATTCATCTTAGCCTATGTGGCTATTTAATTATGTCAGTGCATCCATTAGGGCCAATGATTCACAACTAGTTAGGTCTTCTCATTACAAAGCCAAGATTCTTTCCAGGGGAGGCAGTATGAACAATCGAAAGAGAGTCCTCTGTGAGTATTCCTGATTGACGCTCTAGTCAGAGGACCTGGCATTAAATGCCACCTCCAGTACTATCTGTATGACATTGGGCAAGTCACTTCACACTCTGAAGCTCAGTGTTCTTGTCTTCATTCATTCATTCATTCATTCATTTATTTGTTTTAAAAACCCTCACCTTCCGTCTTGGAGTCAATACTTTCTATTGGTTCCAAGGCAGAAGAGTGGTAAGGGCTAGGCAATGGGCGTTAAGTGGTCACACAGCTGGGAAGTGTCTGAGACCAGATTTGAACCTAGGACCTTTCGTCTCTAGGCCTGGTTCTCAATCCACTGAGCCACCCAGCTGCCCCCTCAGTGTTCTCATCTTTAAAATGAAGGGATTTGAACTAGGAAGGGGTTTTTTACTTGGATTCCACTGACTAGATTTTGGGGGATCTAAGAATTAGGGTGAGAATTTTAATTTAATTATAATTATAATCCTATGCATTTTATTTTATTTCATACATTTAAAAACATTTTAAGAACCACTCCATTGGCTTTACCAGATTGCCAAAGGAGTCCATGTCACACAAAAGGGTTAAGAGCTCTTTCTGAAGTTCCCCTTCCCTTGTACTTCTAGTCTTATCATGTTCCTTGCCCTTCCAACTCCAAGATTCCATGCTTCCTAGTTGTACTTGGAGCTGGCTTGGATAGGATAATTGGTGGTGAAGAAGGACAAGAGAATGCAGAGATTCCTTCTGCACCCCTCCCTCCCTGTAAAAGAGATCCTAAGGATGTCCCCTGAGAAGCCCAGTTGCATCACCATCCTCTTTCTTCCTAGGAAAGACTTGAAAAGAGAGCTTAGAAATCTGTCACCTCCACTCAGGAAAAGTCTGGATGTTCCCCAAATCCAAATTTCTCTTTTACCCATTTTCTTTTTTCTTCTTATTATTACCTTTATGATATATTAAACTGAACTGTTGACTTGCATTGTGCTAGTTAAGACCATTTCTTAGCGCTTACCGAATGATTTGGCAGGCTCGGTGTTGGAGAGCAAAATGTAAAATCTCATTAAAATCGAGTCTTATAAGAAAAAAAGATGGTGCCCAGTGCCCTCAGTGATGTGACACAGCAAATCCTCATCACATTATAATAACAAATGAAAAAATGAAATGGCCACTATGTCAGAGCATTTGATGAAAGGAGAGGAGAACATGGGCAACAGAATCATTTGCACAGGGCTCAGTCTTTTGTCCAAAGGAATCAGCTGATTGGCCATGACAAAGAAGGACATTTTTCTTCCACAGTGTCAAGTTTCTTTGGCACAAGATGCCATAGTTTTGCAGGCTGTGGGACATAGGGGAAAGAGCAATGGGTGAGGACTTAGGAGAATTGCGTGCTAATGCTGGCTCTGCCATAAACTTGATGTGTGACCTTGGGGTGATGTCTTTATCTCTCTTAGCCTCAGTTTCCTTATCAGTAAAATGGGAGTGTTAAATAAAATGAGTCTAAAAGCATTGAATCCCTTTACACATTCTATGTTCCCCTCAATATGGATTATTAATGTAATTTAATTCAACAAGCCTTTATTAAGCAGATGTTATGTGTTAGGGTTTGGAGATACAAAGAAAAAAAAATAAATCCATCTCTGTCTCAAAAGGTTTATAATCTACAGAGGCAGCTAGGTTGTTCAGTGGATAGAGAGCCAGGTCTTGAGATAGGAGGACATGAGTTCAAATCTGACTTTAGATACTTCCTAGCTCTGTGACCCTGGGCAAATCACTTAACACACTTGCCCAACCCTTACTGGTCTTCTTCTTTGGAACTGACATGCAATATCAAGAAGGTAAGAGTTTCTTTAAAAAAAAAAGGCTTCTGGTCTAATCAGGGTAATTATATGTATATGAAAACATCAGTAAATACAAAATTTAAAAACAGTGTGTATATATATATATATATTTTTTTTTTTATCCTGGGACTCCATTCTAGGAGCATAGGGCCACAACCAGTAGGCAATGGGTCACACAGTCGCTCAGGGTCACCCAGCTGGGAAGTGTCTGAGTCCGGGTTTTGAACTTAGGACCTTTCGTCTCTAGGCCTGGCTCTCAATCCACTGAGCTAGCCCAGCTGCCCCTACTTTAGGTTGCAGTTTCTTTAGCAGATGTAGTTTTTACAGGGTGGGGTTGCTAGCCCCACGCCCAACCCTCCTCCTTTTTCATCC
>NW_025367756.1:0-1338 GCF_016433145.1 Gracilinanus agilis | reverse complement strand
TTGTTCAGTCCAACGTCTTTGGCTTTGATCCCACACGCCGCACTCCTTGCCAAGATTAGCAGGTGATGCGAGCTCACTGGCCAAAAGCCACTTTGGTCTGCGACCCCCATAAAGGTCCTCGCCAAGTCCTCAGCCCTCTGGAGTCTCCCCCCCCCCGGAGAGGACGCTCTGCCCGGGACCCTCCCAGGCGGGACCCCCAGCCTCGTGAACGCAGGAGTTGGTGTCTCCCCCAGGCTGGTGACGTCTCCTTGGCTTATATACGCTCTTCTTGCTTTCGCTTCTGTACTTCTTGGTTGTGTGTTTTGTTGTTGCTGTAAATCAAACATTTCGCTGCCCATTTTCGAATGAATGAATGAATGAATGAATGAATGAATGAATGAATAATTCATCCCGAACACCACATTCGTGATTTATTGATCTTTGATAGGACGTCCTATACTTGCTAGAAGGCGTGAAATGCCCCGAAATGTGTCTCTGATCAGTCCGTGTGCCTGCGCGTTCCTGATCCGTTTGGATCTTAAGTGTGAGGGTTCTGTTGGTCTGTGAGCACGATGGAGCTGGGGAGAAAGTAAATCTCTGTCTTTCTTGTAGCAGTCCAGGCATGCATCGATTGGGATATTATTTCAAGAAGTGCCCCAAACACTGAACTCTTCTACTGCGAGTGACGGATCTCTGTCATCTTGAGTCAACCTTGCCCAACCCCCAGCCCTTCCGCGTGAACTGGAGAGACCTCCAGGAAGTGATGCAGAGCGAAAGGAGCAGAACCAGGAGAACATTGTACAGAGACACTGATACACTGTGGCACAATCGAATGTCATGGCCTTCTGTACTAGCAGCCATGCAAGGATCCAGGACAGCTCTGAATCCCTGCCTTCCGGGAAGGGCCGTATCTTCAAGTGAAGCTGTCATGCTGGTTGCTCCTTGGCCCTATATTCCACTTCCTGCCTCCTGGCCTTTGCCCCTTTTCCTTAGGGTGCCCGGCTCCTGTAGATCTGCAACCTGGAGTCTTTCCTGATCCCACCAAGAGAGATCACTAGCAGAAATGTTCAACATTGAGTGAAGATACTTAATGTCACCCATTAATTTTTTTTTAAAAAGTTATTGAATTAATTGATTTAGAAGATTTTGCCCCGGTTCCATGATTCATGTTCTTCCCCCCCCCCCCCCCCCCCCCAGGCCACGAGCAATCCCACCGGGTTTTACAGGTATCCTTGATGCAGACCTGGTTCCATCCGCCTAGCATTAGGCCCTGCAGACCGTGCTCGTCGCCACTAGATGGCAGCAGAGCCCCAGAAATGGAACCTGACAGGCAGCCCGGCCGAGTGGGGGAGGAGAGGC
>NW_025367755.1:0-2715 GCF_016433145.1 Gracilinanus agilis | reverse complement strand
TGAGCACTCACTGTGCTCCCCCCTCCCTTTTTTCTGCTAAGCTGCAGGGCAAACTTTCTGCAATTGGAGGGCAGCACCAAGGACAGCGCCAATAATACATTAAAAATAATTTTTTTCCAGCTGAAACCAAATAAATAAATAAAAACAAATAAAATAAATACATAAATAAGAACAAACAGTTAAATGAAAAAAATTAGAATTAAAGCAAACTGAATAAATAAAGGCTAGCTGAGTAAATAAACAAATAGAAGCCTCCCAAAATGTTTGCTTCTATACAGCAGAGCTTTTTGGCTTTTTCCAAATTGGGAACCTTTACGGGTTTTAAATATATTCTTTTTCTAATGCTGCAGGTTATCTCATTTTTCTAATTTTCAATATGATGACGCAAAAGGTTGCAAATCACACAATGCAAGCCACAATCAAAACAGCAGTACAAATCCAATTAGACAATCTCAAATACTCTATGCACAATGCACTGAAAAAGAAGAATCCAATTCAAAGATCTGATTCAAAATTTCATGAGTATCCAATTCAAAAATCTGATTCCAAATTTTGTGAGGCTATTCCCAAAATACTCAAAGAGGAAAGTCCTATTTCTTCTATTTCTTCTGAAATAGAGAAGGGCACGGATGTAAAGAAACTCCTCTATCATCTTGTGCATCTCCTGGCCAACCCTCCCTCCCCTCCTCCTTCTCCTAACACTCCCATCCCTTCTTCCAAACCACAACCAACCCCAACCAAGACTGTACCAGTTCCTATACATGCCATAGTATGTATGCAAACACCTAAAAAGATCTGTTCTGCCATGGTAAGCACCAAAACAACTAAAAAGAAACAAAAACCACACTATGATTCTGATTCTGATCCATATTAATCTGATTCCTGTGATGGCCTTTTCCCCCTTAAGGGAAGTGCCTACATTAGACAGATCTGGGGATGTGATAAATTTTTCACACCATACTCCATTCACTCCTCAAAATATCAAAGAATTTAAAAAAGATATTTCAAATTATAACGCTGAACTCATAGCTATAATGAAAAGGATAGAAGACATATTTTTCCCAATACAATCCTTCCTATAAGGTTGTAGACATATTACTCCATATCTTCCTGACAGAGAGAGAAACAAAATCATCTCTCATGTGAATAAGTCCTGAGGACAAAATACAGCACACTGGCCATGTGAGGATCCACACCGGGATCATAACAATACTAAAGAATATTTGCAGTTAAATCATGCTAGGTCTGCAATATTAAAAGCAATGAAAGAATGTACTGAATGTCCATACAACTGAACCAAATTTGATCACCTAAAGAAAAATGATGATGCAACTCCCTCTCCATTTATGGACAGGCTTATTGAATTGGGAGCTAGATATTTGGACTTGGATTTATCAACAGAGCAAGGAATACAACTAATAAGGTGATAATCTGTAAACAATTCTAGCAGAGTAGTCCAGGATCACTTTAAGATGCATTGTCCCAAATGGCCAGAAATGGATCTGGATGAATTAAGGAAAATAGTTATGTATGTCACTAAAGGACATGAAGAAACAAAGGTACAAATTAATGACTTATTAGATACCATACAAAAAGAACTGAAATCATTACAGAACAAATTAGAAAAAGAAGAAAGAGGGCATGAGATCTGTAATGCAAAGTGGCTAACAGAAACTTTTTGCTTCTGTAATTTCTAATGGTCACAAAAAGTCAGTTAAACATCTTAGAATCTTCAGAAATCACTTAGAACTTGAAGCTATAAATAGAGGTGAGGTTCCAACTGATGGGGCTTTTTGGCTTTCTAGCTTTCGCTGTGGCTAGAGGCTTTTGCTTAACCTGTTGACTTTGGCCTAACTGCTTCGGCCTTGGCCTGTGCTTATTTTGTTTTGGGGAAATTTAGACCTATCTCATTTTTCTGGACATCTCCCTGATCTCCCAACTCCATCCCTCCACTTCCCTAAATTTCCTTTGGGTCCAGTGGAGGGGAGGGCTTGGTGATTAGACATTGTGGGTTTTGTTTCTATAGGCTAGTAGAGTATCCTCAAATAAGTTAACCTTAGTTTAATGATTTGATAATGACATTACTTAAAAGGCAGTCAAATCTTCCTGACTGGGAGAGCTGGACTCTGTCTAAACCTCTCCGCGACCCATCCCCCATCACCACCCCTCTCCCTGGAAGCAGTTAGAAAACCCCGAATCCCTATCCCCTTCTAACTGACCCTGGTATTAATAAATCCCATTGTTACCTATTCAAACCCTTTGGTGAATCATTGTGTCGAAAATTAAGACAAGGGCTCAAGGAGAAGGAATCATTTTTCTTTTATTTCTTGAAAGAACTGGGGCATCCATCTTGGCAGGAAGTACCTACCCAAGGACTTCCTCCAGCCATCAGTTTGACTGGCAGGGAGGGGCCCTCTCGACTCTTCCCTCAAGAGACTTGAGAAACTAACAAGAGAACCTCTCCAGCCAAATCTAAACATTTCTTACTGGCCATAGTTTCCTCCCTGTATTCTCTGTCTCAAGCCTCTGGGAATGAACCTGTTTGAGCTGCCCTCTCCTACATACCCAATTTCCTTTATCTCCAATAGACCTTTCCATACCTTCATTCCTCCTCCAATCACCTTATAATCCCCTATACCCCCATTATCCTTCCTCACACCCAAAATGCTTTTCATAGACCCCACTCAGATTACCTTATTTATTCTTTTTTTTTTT
>NW_025367754.1:0-11591 GCF_016433145.1 Gracilinanus agilis | reverse complement strand
TATAACGAAAAACTCTGACAGGGGTCTAATTACTCAAATATACAAGGAGTTAAAGCAATTGTATAAAAAATCAAGCCATTCCTCAATTGATAAATGGGCAAGAGACATGAATAGGCAATTTTCAGGTAAAGAAATCAAAAGTATCAATAAGCACATGAGAAAGTGTTCCAAATCTCTAATAATTAGAGAAATGCAAATCAAAACAACTCTGAGGTATCACCTCACACCTAGCAGATTGGCTAAAATGAAAGAAGGGGAGAGTAATGAATGCTGGAGGGGATGTGGCAAAATTGGGACATTAATGCATTACTGGTGGAGCTGTGAACTGATCCAGCCATTCTGGCTGGCAATTTGGAACCATGCTCAAAGGGCTATAAAAGAATGCCTGCCCTTTGATCCAGCCATACCATTGCTGGGTTTGTACCCCAAAGAGATCATAGATAAACAGACTTGTATGAAAATATTTATAGCTGCGCTTTTTGTGGTGGCAACAAATTGGAAAAGGAGGGTATGTCCTTCAATTGGGGAATGGCTGAACAAACTGTGGTATATGCGGGTGATGGAATACTATTGTGCTAAAAGGAATAATAAACTGGAGGAGTTCCAGGCGAACTGGAGAGACCTCCGGGAACAGATGCGGAGCAAAAGGAGCAGAGCCAGAAGAACTCTATACACAGAGACTGATATATTATATGGTAAAATCGAATGTAATGGACCTCTGTACCAGCAGCAATACAATGACCCAGGACAATTCCGAGGGATTTATGGTAAAGATGCTACCCACATTCAGAGGAAGGACTGCAGGAGAGGAAACATATAAGAAAAACAACTGCTTGAACGCATGGGTCAGGGTGGACGTGATTGAGTGTGTGGACTCGAAACTACCACACCAATGCAACTTCCAACAATTTGGAAATTGGTCTTGATCAAGGACACATGACAAAACTAGTGGAAATATGCATCGGCCATGGGTGGGGGGAGTGTGTGTGTGGGGGTGAAGGGGATAAGAGGAGTATGAATCAGGCAACCATGTTAAAAATGTATATTAATAAATGTTAAAAAAAAAAGAGTGGATAATAGAGAGAGTTAGAGTAATAAGAAGAAAAGAGAAATACTGAGGAAACTTTTGACTTCCTCTTTCATTAGATCATTTTGTTACCTTACACTTTCAATTTATACATGAAGATTCAATGATAGTGAATTGAGGTGACTTGACCAAGGTAACATAGGCACAAAGAAACGTAGCAAAATGTTAAATTTACAAACTCTGACTCAAACCTACTCCTATTTTCACTGCCCAAGTTAAGGATCAGGATAGACTATTTAGAACTGATGGTCTCTGAGTCTAAGAAACTATAAAACTATGCTACAGGAACTTAAAGACCAATAGGAGGTTGGAGACATAGAGATGTCTCTAAAAATTCTACTATTATTAACACAGACATGAAGGTTCATAAAAGACTGGTGGAGCCATCTTCCATAGAGGATTCCCATCCTTGGGACTTTAAATGATTTTGATAATTCATGTAAATTGGAAGAGGGTGAGGATAAATGGCTTCTCTATTCCAGATTTGTTTTATTTTACTTTATTCATTACAATTATAGTTTTCTACTATTATGAACCATGAAGAAAATTGGTCCCAGTGTATAGGAGATCACTGAACTTCTAATGCCATTAATCTTTTGACACAAGAGTTATACCTACATAAAATTACTAAGAAAAAAAAGAAAATGATTCAGTAGTTTCAGCAATTTGCATTATAGGAGTATAGTGTATGGAAATTAGTATACATTAAGCATTTACTCCACTTATACTGGGGAAAAGGGAGGAATATTAGCTACACTATGATGTCATCAATTCCAAGCATGAGGTGATTAGGGGATCAGTGATGTGGTAGGTGGAATAAAGAAGAGAGAATCTGAGAAATATTGGGAAAGAGAATCTCTAGGGGACAATGACTGATTTACTATGTAGAATGAAAGGAGGAAAGTTTAGAGACAAAAGTGACTATAAAGTTTTGAGGATGACTGTACTATTGACAAAAATGGGGAAGAAAATGAGAAAAGAATCCCATTGGGTTAAGACAAGATAATTAGCATTTTTGATGAACATGATTAGGCCGAACTCATACTGGGCCCATGCCACAGGAAATGACCTTCGTGAAGTTTAGAGGATTGTACCAAAATTCAAATTGAAGAATTTGGCTGAGGATATCAAGTGAGGGGCAATCCACATGGGTATGGCTTTGGAGCAGCTGGAGAATATGATTTCTAAAAGGAAGAAAGCAGGAGTCAGAAACAGCCTGGGTCTAAGGCTGAGTCTTGGCATCAGCTATAGTTAGTAATGATAACTAATATTTAGAAGATGCTTTAAGATTTGTAAAGTGGTTTATATACATATATATATATGAAATCTCATTCAATTTGATTGCAGGAAGAAAAAGAAAAATCTAAGGAATTTGTCATTTTGAAGACAGTCCCCACACCATTATTAGGGACCAATAAATTAATCTTCCTTTCAGAAAGATACTAGAGGTCAAATCTCTCTCCAAGGGAGGCTCCCTCAGTACAAAGGTCTATGCCTTGTAATCTCTTCAAGTTGAGTAGAGGATTTATCAAACTTTTTAGTTAATTCCCTAATCAGGCACAGCAGGGTGGTACACTGGATAGAGTGCTGGATTTGCATTCAGGAAGATTTATCTACCTGTTTGATCCTGGGCAAGCCATGTAACCCTGTTTGTCTCAGTTTCCTCATCTGTCAAATGAACAGAAGAAGGAAATGGCAAAACACTCCAATATATTTGCCAAGAAAACACCAAATGGGGTCACAAAAAATTGGACGCGACTGAAAAAATAAGACTAAACAACAAAGGTTCCCTGACCACCTCCTCTGCCCAAGCCATGAGGTCATAGAATTACAGCTTGAAGGAACATTAGAAATTATATATTTCTCATTATACAGATAATGAAAATGAGACATCAATACACTAACTAACTAACAGATATGTTTAAGGTGAAGGGCTTCAAGTATATAACCATGAAAATTATTTAAAGCAACTGGTTATGTTTAGGCTAGAAAAGTGAAAGCTTAGGGGGTCCTGTAAGGCGTCTTCAAGTAATAATAGCATATATAAACTTAATTTTGTCAAGTGTATATAGGTGTATGCATATAATATTTTATATATATATATATAATGCATATGTATCATTTTATTGATCTTCATAATAAGCCTTCCAATTAGGTATTATTACTCTCCATATTTTATAGACAAGGAATTAAGGCTGGGAAAAGGTAAGTTACTTGCCCAAGTACAGATAGCTAGTAAGTATCAGAGGGAGGATTCAATCTCAGGTTTTCCAATTACAAGTCCAGGACTCTTTCCATTAATCCATGCTTTTGTCCAGGCTCTACTTGAAAGACTGATGAAGAGAAAAGGATTCTGGTTAGTCCTAGAAAAGCCATAATTAATAGATGGAAGTTGAAAGAGAGTAATATAGGACTGATGTCATAAAAAACTTCCTAATGATAACAGCTATCTAACTCAAGTATATGTGACTAGTTACTAGGCATATTGAAGAGCAAATTCTTTTCTGGGTGTGGTTTGGACTAAATGACTACTTCCCCTCCAAATCTGACATTCCATGATATAGAGTAGGAATAGTCAAAATAAAAGGTAGAGAACAGAGAACAAGAAAAATATAATGTAATGGAAAAATACATAAGCATAAAATCTCCAAAAGGAAATGGAATAATTCTGTGGAGAGGTCAAGAACCATGAGAATTAGGTTAAGAAAAAATATTTTCTTAAAAAGTGTGTTTTTAATAGGGGTGGAGCCAAAGCATAATCATATGTTTTTTTCTATTTTGGATGCTAAAATGTGATTATGTTATGTAGGAAATCAAAAATTTGCAACAAAAAGAAGAGTTTGATATGCTATTATACCATTGTAAAACACAGAAATGAAATAATCTATAATATTATTTTAGTTGGGACTGGCTGTGACTAGGGCAGAGTATAAAAGAGATAGCTATTTACAATATGTCCCAATATCCCTCTAAATGTTAGTTCCCCAGTAATCTATCTGGCATGCAAGATACTAAATTTTCTAAGTTCCTGGCTTCTACAATGATAGTAATTGTTCAATATTGGCATTTGGTTCTTTTATAGAAGCCAAACTACTTTGTAGTACTCTTAGATATTTTGGCTAAATAGCGTCTTTAGGATAGAGGCTATTTCTCTGATTATTTTGATGTGTTTTCCATAGCTACCCTGAATATGTCTGCAATTTATTTTAATTGAGTCATCACCACTATATTTTGCTTAGCCATTGTAGCTTTTAGCTGTAATCTCATTGTGAATTGTTCATCCTTATGATTAATGTTATTGTACTGGGTGTACTATACAAACAGACAATTTGGAAAAGTCATCTTTTAATGGTTAATGTAAGGGTTTAGACAATAAGCCTCAAAGCTCAAAATGACTCTTTGATCTTTGAAAGGCTTGTCAGTGCAAGCAGTTCAGTTGCAGGGTGATATAGATTTCTGCATTCAAATATGCTCAGATAATCTGAATTGAATTTTGAGGATTTAGAAATTTGCATAAGTGGTTTTAATCTCCAAAAGCTCACAAAGAACAGTAACTTTCTGATGGGATAATTTGAGGATAACCTTCTGACTGGAGTGATAATCAATACACTGACCCATAATCTGACTGAGAAATATCAAAGTGTGTACCAGGCCAACAAAAACTGCATCAATTCAATTTACTGAGCATTCAATAAACAGCTCCTGTGCATCAGGCACTATACTAGGTGCTAAGGATATAAGAACTGACCCAATACAAAAACAATAAACATTTACTAGGTACCTACTATGTGCCAGAAACTGTGCTGATTTCTGGGAACACAACAAAAAGAAAGAAAATGATCCTATTGTCTAATAGGGATAGGGGAGACAACACACAAAGGGATGCAAGAAGGCAGAGGTGAGGGGCACCCAGGGGTTCCTGGCATAGGGCTGTCTTGGTTGGTAGAGTTGAAACCAGGTAGAATAGATGATGTAAAGTGGAATGAACAAAACCTTCTAGTTCCTGCCCTAAATAGAGGAAGGTACTGGGTGGGGTTTGGTACTCTACCTTTTGGTTCTTCAATGCAAAGGAGAAGATGCAGAGGAAGGTGGTGTCATTAGAGGCTTGAATTAGCAGCATGGTGATGAGATTAGTGGTGATGATCTTAACATAGAGAAGGGCATTTTGTTTTTTGGAGTTTCTTTTCTTTTTCTAAACTCTTACCTTCAGTTTTAAAATCCAAAGGAAGTATCATTTCTAAGGCAGAAGACTGGGAAGGGCAAAGTAATTGGAGTTAACTGACTTGCCCAGGGTCACCTAGCTAGGAAATGTAAGGTTTAAATTTAGGTTCTATACTAAATAAGAGAGTTATAAAGCAATATTGTGGTTGCTGGTTTTAAAATATTATAGCTTAAGGCAAAATGACATATAGGAGCTTTTATTTACGAAGAGGTAGAAAGAGTGAAACTGAAAATGTAGAAAGAAGACAGAACCTTAACAAGCCTACCAGCCCTTCTTTGGTGAGGTCCAGCTCAGCTCTCTCTCTCTCCACTGAATTTCAGCCAGGCAGATGCAGAGCAGAGAGAGTTCAGAAGAAGGATTCAAATTCTAGCTGAGGGTTCATTCCAGTACTCCATGATAGGCATGGCAATACTTGCAAGATTGATGAACTTTTTTGTTTCGACCTAGCAGAATTATAAATAATAAACAGAAATTGCAAAGAAAGAATATCAAAGTTACTGCCCTTAAAGAGTTGACAGTGTAGGTTTTTGTGCTTTCAGCAAAAAGATGACTGGGTATTGTTTTCTCTCTGTCCACACTATTGTTTTCTTTCTGTGTGTGCTCAATAAGCATTTATGTCTCTTTAAGGGTGGTGCAATACTAGATAGAGAGTAGAATTGATCATGTGGGAAGAAGAGAGGAATAGATTGAATGGGAAAACCTGTCAAACCCAAATCCTAAGTGTGGTTATCAGCCAAGAATGAGTAGAAAGGCTTCTATTCTCTTTAATTTCTACACCCACACCTGCCATATAGGTCAAAGGCTGTAACCTATAACCTAAATCAAGAAGAATCCTAAAAAGAGGAGTTATGAGAGAATAGAGAGAGTACTTTTCCAGCATGGTTTCCAAAAAATTTACAAAGGGCATAAAACAGTGTTCATGAGCTGTCTTTGTAGATATTCCCCAGCTCACTCCCATCCTTCTCCCTCTGCCCTATCACATAAACTGGGGCTAATTTAAGAGGGGTGACTCTGAAGTTCACTTACTTTCTTTGGTTCACCAATGAGGTGAGGTGACCTCACCTATAAGAAATGATATTTCAGTTACTCCAGGAAAATTTCTAAATATAGCTTAATCCTTATACCAAATATTGGCAAGTGTCCTACCGTATATCCAAATATTCAAGATGATGCATATGGTAGGACAATTTTTAGTTCACCCCATGAGAATACATAAGATGTAAAGGACTCACTGAAAACCATAAATAGCTACCACTATGTGATATACTCACAAAAAGGAGGAAACCTTTTGCCATTCCATCCTTCTACAGAATCCTTCTCAGATTTGTATTGTTTCCCTACAATTTGGATTTTCCTCTTGAGACAAACACTCTTTGGTGCTGCTACAAGGAACTCATCATTATATCCTCATCATTATATCTGAATAACTCATTAGATTTATTTTTTCAAGTGGGATATAAATATATATTTGTAATATGAAGGAGTTGGAGAAAAGTGGTCTTAAGGTCCCATATAGCTCTAGATTTCAGTTTCTAAGTAGATCAGTTAAACATTCATGTTTTTTGAGACATTCAACAAAGACTTGTAAGACATCATTATCTTTTTTTTCTGGCAAAAGTAAAGATACAAGATTCAAGGATAAGAATTCATATTTGACAAAAATCACTAGGAAAACTGGAAAATTGTCTGGCAGAAACTATCTATAGACCAATGTCTTATATTATACCATTAATCAAGATAAGATCAAAATGGAAACATGACCTAGGCACAAAGGGAAACATTATAACAAAATTAGAAGAACAGAGAACATATTACCTATCAGATTTGTGGAAAGGAGAAGAATTTCTGGACAAATATAAGATAGAAAGTATTATGAGATATAAAATGGGTAATTTTGAATAAATTAAATTTAAAAGTATTTGTGCAAATAAAACAAATGTAGCCAAGGTTAGAAGGAAAGAAGTAACTTAGCAAAAAATTATATAGACAGTTTCTTAAATAGAGGTCTCATATCTAAAAAATACAAAGAACTTCAAAAATATATTAGAATATACACTATTTCTAGCAGATTGGCCAATAGGACAGCATAGGAAAGTAATAAAAGTTGTAGGGGATGTGGCAAAATTGGGACATTAATGCATTGCTAGTGGTGTTGTGAATTGATCCAAACATTCTGGAAGGCAATTTGGAATTAATTCCAAAGTGATTTAAATGACTGTCTGCCCTTTGATCCAGCTGGGTCTGTACCCCAAAGAGATAATAAGGAAAAATACTTATACAAAGATATTTATAGCCATACCCTTTGTGGTGGCAAAAAACAGGAAAATGAGGGGGTGTCCATCGATTGGGGAATGGTTGAACAAATTGGGGTATCTGTTGGTGATGGGATACTATTGTACTCAAAAGAATAATGAACTGGAGTAATTCCATGTGAACTGGGATGGCCTCCAGGAAATGATGCAGAGTGAAAGGAGGAGAACCAGGAGAACATTACACAGAGACTGATACACTGTGGGTACAATCGAACATAATGGATTTCTCTACTATCAGCAATGCAAGGATCCAGGACAATTTTGAGGGACTTATGAGAAAGAACACTATCCCCATCCAGGGAAAGAACTGTGGGAGCAGAAATGCAGAAGAAAATCATATGATCGATTATGTGGTTCAGTGGGGATATGATTGGGGGTATAGATGCTACATGATCACTCTATTGCAAATATTAATAATATGGAAATGGGTTTTGAGCAATGATACATGTAAAACCCTGTGGAATTCCTGAAAGGCCCTGGGGGGGGGGAGGGAGAAGGGGAGGGAAAGAACATGAATCATGTAACCATGGAAAAATATTCTAAATTAATTAATTAAATGAAAAAATGAAAAACAAACACATAAAAATTAAAGTTGAAAAAATTATTAAAGGATATGAACAGTTTTGGGATGAAGAAATAGGACACATGTCCTTCAGTGTTTCTATAACTCTATATAATGTCCTCTTGTTGCTCTCACTTCACTCTTCTTAATTTCATGGAGCTCTAAATAATTACTGGTTAGAGAATGCATTTTATATTTTACAACTCTAAGATGTCATCTCACATCTATCAGTTTGGCTAAAATGATAAAAGGGCAAAACGGCAAATGTTCGAAGGGAAAGAAAAATGGGAATACTAATACCCTGTTGGTGGAACCCTCAAATGATCCAACCATTTTGGAGAGAAATATAGAATTACTTTCAAAGAATTACAAATATATGTTGTAAGTGAGGAACTGGGGGTAAATCAAGGATCACTAAGCATACATCTGGAGATTTGAAGCTGGTCCCATGGAACGCTGAGGAAGTTCCCTTTGGGAGGGGCGAGTAAAGGAGGGGTTTTTCCCTTGAAGATTCTGAGAAGAAGCCAACTGCCAAAAGACTCCTGAGAGGACATTCAAGCTCTTGGGTGGGCTTGGATGGTGGTGTTTGTGGGTGGCTGGGAGATTTCTGGACAGGAATTTAGCTCTTCTGAACCCAAAATTCAAGGGCAATCTGGAGATTTCAACAACCAAACCTTTCTACTGACTTCATTGCCAACGAAGAAGAAACCAAGAGAGTTGTGCTCCATAATTGGCCATAGTGCCCAGACCCTGGAGGGAGCGGGCACTTAAGGGAGCCTTCCTTGATCCATCTTGTACCCCTGCCTTTCAGTTATTCCCCTGTTTGTTAGCTAGTGTTAAGGATAGGATATTGTGAGGAGAGGGAGAGGTGGTTTCTGAGTCCAAGTTGTGGGGTTCATAGTTGATAGAGAAGTTATTGCAGTACCCTCCTTACTCAAAATCCACAAATAACCCTTACTATGTTACCTGAATTCCCTTATCCTCATAATAAATCTTTATAAGTCTTTATTATTCTTTATTATCAGCTTTATTATCAGCTTGGGGCTGTTACTTTGAGGAGAAGAAGACTGATCTTGTGGCTGAGGGGAAGACTAAAACCAAACACCATCTTGAAGGGTGAAGCTACTTGAACTTAGGAGTGGGGAGGCTTGTCTCAATATTGCTGGCTCTGAGGGTGGGATCCAACCCACGAAGGTCACAACTGAACCCCAACACCTTCCTTCAACATCTCCACTATAGCTTTGCCAGTTTGGGAATCTCTTTTTGAGTTTATTCCCTCATACGTCTTCCCTGGTGTGGGGGTGAGTGGTTAGCTGCTCTGGTCCACTGAATACTATTGGGTGGGGGGTCCTGATAAACATCTCCCACACCATCAATATTCAACCTCATACAATATATACCTTTTGACCCAGCAATATCACTACTAGGTTTATTTTCCAAGGGGATGAGGAGAAAAGGAAAAAAAAACCTTACATATTCTATGGCTAAATAAGTTACAGTATATGATTGTGATGCAATACTACTGCACCATAAGAAATGACAAACAGATTAATTTTGGAAAAACATGGAAAGACCTGTATGAAATTAAGAAGAGTGAAGTGAGAGCAACAAGAGGACATTATATACAGTTATAGAAACACTTTTGGAAGAATGACATGTATGTCCACCTCCAGAGAAGAACTGATAAATAGAAATTAAGTAATACGTAGTTTATATAGATATATCTTTTTGTTAAATGGTGTTGTCTTTAATGGTTAGAGAGGAGGGAGGGATGGAATTAATTGGATGTTTCAATATAACAAACAAATAAAGAAATTTAAGTTAAAAAAATTTTCTACTAGGTGCTAGGCATTAGGGATATAAATTTGAAATAAAACAATCATTGCCCTCAAGTATCTTATATTCTACTGTATTTAGAGGAACAAACATTGATCTAGGGCGGTGCTGGACAAACTGTTAAAAGAGGGGGCCAAAGGAATGGAAATGCTCATTCATCAATCTGTTTCTAAGGCAACTCTTTTGAAGTTTCATTGAATTGTATCCTACTTATTGTATTCCTCAGATTAGGAATAAAGTCACCCAGCGGGATAGAACATTTCAGGGGGGCCAAATCTGTCCTGCTGGCTGTAGTTTGCCCATCACTGATGTAGGGAATAGGTATTTTGAAATATGGTTAAAAAGTAATTCATAATTGAAGTTTGCTTGCAGTTCATTTTTCAATTGTGATTAATATAGTCTTAATTCATGCTTTTCCCCCTCTCTAATACTTAGGTTTGTATATGTAAAACTGGAAGGGATAACAAAGACCATCTAATACATCTTTCATTTTAAAGATTAGGAAACCAAGACATAGAACAACTAATTGACTTGCCCAAGATCAAATAAGGAGTTGAGAAGGGTTTTGGATACTTGCTTTCTGTTATTAAATCCAGTTCCCTTTCTTTGCACTATGCTGCCTCCTCTAACACTTTCTACAGATTTTAAATGCAGAATTTGTGTAGACTTATACTTGAGAATCAAGAACACATATCCCCACATAACTATGCAATGATCCTGCACATTAGAAGTAAGTCAGGTATTTCGTCTCTATATTATATACATCACCCTTGGGACACTACTCCTTAATATATCATGATTTAAGAATATATTGCTCCTGTGATTAATAAGATTTTCTTCAAACAGCAGTCTTTAAAGAAATTAAAATAGTCACAGTAACACCATTATTTGGAGTTTTCATTTTAAAACCTTTCTGCACAAAAGCTAAATGTACAGGAAAGATTATACAGCTCTGCCTAGCTGACAGACACTCAGATGGATGGACCTATTACAGTCTATCTAAACAGGAAGGCTAGGTCACTCATTAAACTGTGGTCAATAAAAATGGTGAAATAGGTTTTGTCCCAAGGACTGATGGCTAGATAATTTGAGAAAAAGATGGGGAAGAATTGTGAAAAAAAAGCTGGAGATCGATGGCTATTAATTTAAAAGCAACACATTTTCTAGAATGAAACAGTTTATGTTGTTATGTGGGATAATTACCATTTTCAATTAACTGACATTTCACATAGCTTTGGGACTTGAGTGAAACAATAACCTCAGCATCTAATCTCAGCCTCACTGTTAGTTGAGCCTTTTGTCAATGGTCTTGTGGTATTGTTTCAAAGACAAACCCAATACACTGTGAGCAATTGCTTTCTTTGTCATAAAATACCAAGAGCTCCGTACAGTTCAAATGAAGTTCAAAGGCAGTGCACACTTAGACAAAATTTCTCATGGTAATATTTTCCAAGTTTATGGGTTTCTTCTTTCCTTTCTTCTTTCTTTTCTTCCTTCCTTCCTCCCTTCCTTCCTTCCTTCCTTCCTTCCTTCCTTCCTTCCTTCCTTCCTTCCTTCCTCCCTTCCTTCCTC
>NW_025367753.1:0-3812 GCF_016433145.1 Gracilinanus agilis | reverse complement strand
GCAGATTGGTGATGGAGAGTGGAAGGGGTGAGCTCCAACTGTCATGATGAATGTAGAAGAATCCCATTAATGGGTGACAGTAGATAGAGAGGTAGAGCCCTGGCTTAGAGTTGATTAATCATGGAAAGGAAACCCCACATCGTGGAAAAGATAAGACAAGAAGGAGAGCACTCAGGAAGAGTAGGGCAGCCAGGATGATGGAGGGAGGACGTTGTGCCATGTCCAAAAAGAACTGTTCGAAGGACTTGGGAATGTTTAGCCTGGAGACTCGAGGGGACGCAGTAACTATCTTCAAAAGGATTTTTGTCTAGAAGAAAGGTTGGACTTGTTATGTTTGGCCCCACCAGGTAGAAGTAGGAATAAGGGGTGGAAGCTGAAAAAAAAAGGTGAATTTAGATTCAATGTGAGGAGAAACTTCCTAAAAATGAGCATTATCCAAAATGTAATGGGATGCCTCTAGAGGTAGTAGTAGGTTTTCCCTTGTGGATGGTCTTCAAGCAGGGATGGGATGATCACTTGTCTAGTTCATTGCAGGGCGGTCAGGAAAAGTATTTTTCCACTTGGGGTGGTACTTGATGGTCACTTGGGTGCTCAGTCTCTTGCTAGATAAGAAACTTGTAAGTAGCTAAAAGAGGAGCAGATTGGTGATGGAGAGTGGAAGGGGTGAGCTCCAACTGTCATGAGGAATATAAAAGAATCCCATTAATGGGTGATAGTAGATAGAGAGATTCTCTCATTTTGCATAGGATCATTGATCTAGAGATAGAATGGACTTCAGAAGCCTTCCAGGCCAGCCCCTTCATTTGACACATGAGAAGACAGATCAAGGGAGGTTTAAGTGACTTGCTTCAGGTCACACAGGTATGTATAGAAGTAAGATTTGAACCCAAAGCCAGGGCAAAGTTCACCAAGATCTGTGGTAGTCCATCAGAGTATGGGCTTACAGAGAACACAGAAAAATATTTTGCATTTGGGCTGTTGACAGCCGGAATATCACCAGGGCCCAGAGTCCGTCCTCACAGCTCATCTGTCATGCGTCATGGCATGGCTGGGGATTCAGGCCCAAAGGAGTCTACCTTCAGACAAACCAAACATTAGCGGCAGGCCGAGCTACCATTCATCAAAAACATGTCCAGTCTTGAGGAGGAACAAGGCTGGGTGGATGAATTCGAAGAATGTGTTTTCCAGAGATAGATAATATTAGGTTATAGAGGGTTTTCAAAGCCAGAAGTAGGAGACAGATTTTCTATTCTTATGAAGCAGTCAGGGCAAAACCAGGAGAATTCGGTAGCCAAGAACACTTACTGAGTCCTGGAAATCGATAACACACACATCTTCTGTTGGCTCGGAATTGTATTTTTAGGTGTGGAATAATGACTGGCCCAGGGAGCCAGGAGACGTCTTGGGAGACTGGGATCCCTTCAGCGTTTGTATTCTGGTCATTGCAGCTCCAGATGGAGGCTTTAGTGGGGAAGCATTTCTACCCTGATGGATGGGCATCCCAAGGCCATTATCTCCGTTGTCTTTGCCATGTTTCTGGAGGCCATTTCAAAGCCTCGTGCCATGCCTTTAGGGTAGCAATCAGTATGGTGGCAAAAGACCCGAGTTAAGAACTTCAGAAAAAACTCCATGGGTCAATTAATTGGGAGATCCATCCTACTTAATTTGCTCTCTCAGAGGAATTTCCCAGGATCACCACAACTTCAAAACTTAGACCATCTGCTCCAGTATCAATCTTCAGACAAGAAGGGACCTTTGGGTCCATCACTTAAACCCCTTCAGCTATGGAGAAGAAAATTGAGGTTTAAAATGAGGATGTGATTTATCCAAGGCCATTCCAACAGTGAGTATCAGAACTGGAAATAGTACTCTGATTTTCTGGTTCCCAATCCTAGACTGTTTACACACTTCCACGCTGCCTCCTTTTCCTCTTTTTGTTTAGGTGAGTCTTTACCTTATTGGTTATACAGTTCTGTAACTCTTCCCTCTCACTCTCTCTTCCACGTGTCCCTCTTGAATCTAGCCTTTTAGTTTCCCTTTTGCTTCAAGTTAAATTTAATAAATCTTATTAAATACATCTTAGATCATGTTTTGGGGCAGAATTTGACTAACCTCTTGTTGTGGAGTTATGAGTTGGGCTAGATGGCCTCTGAGGTTCCTTCTAGCTTTGAGATTTTGTGATTTGGCAACTCTTTTTCCTACTCTATTAAAAACACTTGCCATGTTCTCTTATGATAATCACAACAATGGTCATTCCTTTTAATGCACAAATGAGTAGCTTCCTGTGAATGGCCAGTGGACTCTGACTTCCGAAGTTCCCCCCAAGAAAAAGGAAGTGTATGTACTTTTCCAGACAGGACAATTACTTCTACCCTCATTGGATCTTTTCCATGTCCAGTTGTGTCAATCTACATTTTTTTTTACTGGATAGAGCTTAGGGATTCCACTGAGAGTCTAGATGTGTGTTTTAGGGTTCAGAAGCTAAATTGGAGACTTTTACTGATCAGACACAATTATTTACATCGTATGCAGGTCATGTTAGCTTCAGCTTAAAATCCTCAGAAGGAAAAGAGTAATTGATAAATTCCTGAGTTAGGCTTCTGCTTACATTTTTATTGGCAAAGCTAGTCACTCTTGGCTTTAAGTCAGAAATTTCCACTTAATTAAAATTGTGAGTACCTTTGAGTCAGGGATAATGTGTTTGGATTTCCAAAGGTCTCATGGAATTGGGCACATCTTGCATTTCATGGTGGGGACCCAGAGCCAGGGCATACTATTTTTTTCTTACTGATATCTATAATCAAGATTGCAAAAATTTCTTGCTTATAGGAACAACTGGCCACTGTTCACAACAGAAGTACAAACAGGACATTAATGATTATTCAAATTGTTTCCCCCTGCTGTAGACATGAATTAATGTTCCATCTTGAACCATCACACATACATGGCTTTTATCAAGGGTTTAGATGGTTGCAAAGGTGTGGGGAGAACACACTGGCCCTGTTTGGGTCTGAGGACAAAGGAGTCAAAGCAGGCTGTGCCTGCTTGGATGGATGCCTGGATATGACTTCAGCCCTGCCCTTTTTGGTGGGAGTCACCCAGTGAACTGATGGAAATGGGATCGCTTGTATCCCTGCCATTCCGGAGTCTTGTATGGTTGACCTTGACCAAGTGAACTAACTTCTTTTGGTCTGTTTCTCCACCTGTAGAATGAGGATAATGACTGCTAGGCTAGTGGAAGGGGTTTCTAAACTGGAATTTATGAAAACGTACAGCTTAATTTTCACTATTCTCTAATGGATATCTAACGGATAACTATATCCTCCATAATAATGTATATATTTATAATATAAATATTATAAATTGATTTTTTGATCTAGAGTTAAAGGGTGACACCATAAACAAATTAGAGGAATGTGGAAAAGTTTACCTGTCAGCCTTATGGATAAGGGAAGAATTTATAAATTAATTTTTAAAAAGGCATTATTCTTTCCTAGCTGTGCAAGTCACTTTAACCCTAATGACCTAGCTCTGACCACTCTTCTGTTTTGGAATGGTTCCTTAGTGTTGATTCTAAGGAAGACGGTAAGGATTTTTCATTTAAAAAGCATTATTTTGAGAAGGGTTTCACCAGATTAAATTGCCGAAGGGATGCTTAAGGGGAAGATAATATGCATATTGTAACAATAAATGAGAACCAGTAACCAATGTTATGATAGATGGGGGAGAGAGAGAGAGAGAGAGAGAGAGAGAGAGAGAGAGAGAGAGAGAGAAGGAAGAAGAAGAAGAAGAAGAAGAAGAAGAAGAAGAAG
>NW_025367752.1:0-5854 GCF_016433145.1 Gracilinanus agilis | reverse complement strand
GGGGGGGTTGAAGGGGAAAGGTGGAGCATGAATCATGTAACCATGTTAAAAATGAATATCAATAAATGTTAAAAAAAATTAGAATTGGGAAAGTAGAAGCCAATGTCCATCAAAAAACAATAAAACAAAGTTAAAAAATGAAAAAATAGCAGTACTTTGGGGAAAATTTAGATGTCTAAATGTTTACATCAGTAAAATATATATGGAGAAGATCAACAAATTGGGCATGCAATCTAAAAAAAACTAGAAAAAAAAACAAATTCAAAATTCCAATTAAACATCAAATTGGAAATCCAGAAAATCAAAGGAGAAATTAATAAAATTGAAAGTAAGAAAACATTATCTTCCATCTTGCCATCCAGAAGAGTGCTAAAGGCTAGGCAATGGGGGTTAAGTGACTAGCTGAGGGTCACACAGCTGGGAAGTGTCTGAGGCCACATTTGAACTTAAGACCTTCCCTCTAGGCCTGGCTCTCAGTCCACTGAGCCACCCAGCTGCCCCCTCCATGTTTATAACAGAAGTGAACAGTTTTACGTGTGTACCTTCTTTATTTTTGTTCACCTTAGTGTGCTGGTTTGTTGATAATTTTAAGTTCATAATAAAAAAAGGGAAAAATATCTTAAATTAAAATTCAGTATTATCCAAAGTGCAAGAAGCTTATGAGCTGGATTTGACAAATGAGGAATTATACAAGATCAGAGGATTATGTGGAGAGAGAACAAAGAGACAGTCACCTAGCCAGGACAACTCCTAGACTGTCTGTGTTCACCATTAGTATCCACTCAATGTCAAGAGGATTCAAAAAAGGCTTCCATCCTCTGAATGGCACCCCATGTTGTGGATGTATAAGGGGGCCTGGATGAGAATTGCACAGGGTTGCAAACTGTCTTGTAGGAGAATCTACCCCATAGATGAGATCACAGATCCATTGACCTATTCCAAAATTCCTCTTGATTGTCTACATTTTGGAAACTTGAAATACCAATCTCTGAAGAAAATCAAGATTTTGATGATCCAAACAACAATAAATAAATTACAATATGGATGGATGTGGATCAAAGCATATTACCTTTCATATCAGTATACTTATGGTTTTATTTTGGGGTTTTGGTTATGTATGACTTTGCTCTTACAACAATGACCCATATGGAAATGTGTTTTGCATGATATAAATAAATCAAAGTAAATTACAATATATTTCTTTGGTAACATTTTTTTCAAACTTAATAGTCATCAACAAACATTTTAATAGGCAGAAAACAAAAAAAGATTTTATTTTTAAAAAGTGTATTTTAAATTCAATAAGTGTAGCAACAAATATAATCTGTCAGCCTTTCCTAAAACTTTTTTTGCTGCTTCTGCATGTTTTTTTTTTGGTAATAATATTTTACTTTCCCTCAATTACATGTACAAAATTTTTTAACATTTAAAAAAAAAATTAAATTCCAAATTCTCCCTCTTCTCTCTCCTTCCCTTTCCCTGGGACAGGAAGACATGTTTAATCATGCAAATATGGAAATATTAGGCATGTGGTGAAAGAAGACATATTTTTAAAAAGCAGGAAGAAAATAAAGTGAAAATTTGTTTACTTTGATCTGCATTCACTCTTTTTTTTTTTTTTTAAACCCTTAACTTCTGTGTATTGACTTATAGGTGGAAAAGTGGTAAGGGTAGGCAATGGGGGTCAAGTGACTTGCCCAGGGTCACACAGCTGGGAAGTGTCTGAGGCCAAATTTGAACCTAGGACCTCCTGTCTCTAGGCCTGGCTCTCAATCCACTGAGCTATCCAGCTGCCCCTGCATTCACTCTTTTGATTCTTTCTCTGGAGCTTCCCTACTTCTTCCCCTCCCCATAATTAGTCTTGTTGTCAAGAAAAACACGAACTAAAAAAAATCCACAAGAAAAAGTAAAGTTTTTAAAAAGTTTTAAAAAAAAAAGATACTTTGACATTCAGCCTCCATCAGTTCTTTCTCTGGAAGCAGATTTTGTGTCATAATTTCTTTGGAATTGTTTTGGATCATTGTATTGCTGAGAATAACTAAATCATTTACAAATTTCATTGTAAAATATTGCTTCTACTGTGACCAACATTCTTCTGATTCTGTTCATTTCACTTTGCATGACTAAAAAAAATATTAAAAAAAATTTAACAACGGGGGCAGCTGGGTGGCTCAGTGGATTGAGAGCCAGGCCCAGAGATGGGAGGTTCTAGGTACAAATCTGGCCTCAGACTCTTTGTAGCTGGTGACCCTGGGCAAGTCACTTAACCTCTACTGCCTAGCCCTTACCACTCTTCTGACTTGGAACCAATACACAGCATTGATTCTAAGACAGAAAGTGAGAGTTTAAAAAAAAAAAAGAAATTTAAAAAAATTTAATAACAGATTTCCACATAACTCTTCTGAAGTTATATGATCCATATTGTCTCCCTCCCTTCCTCTCTCCCCAATCCCAGAGCTGACCAGCAATTTGATTTGGGATACACATGTATTATCATGCAAAACATATTTTCCTATTATTTATTTTTGTAAGGGAATAATCTTATAAAACCCAAACCCTAAAACACATATCCAAATAAAGAAATGATAAATCACATGTTTTCCTCTGCATTTCTACTCCAACAGCTCTTCCTCTGGAGGTGGACGGCCTTCTCTGTCATGAGTCCCCCAGAACTGCCCTGTTGTTAGTAGTAAAGCCTATCGCGTTGGATGGTTCCATGATATTGCAGTTACTCATTTGCGTCATTTCCCATAAGTTTTCCCCAGTTTTTCTGAAGGCATCCTGCCCGGCCACATCTTAGAGCACAACAGTATTGGATCACAATCGCATACCACCATTTGTTCAGTCATCCCCCCGTTGACGGCGATCGCCACCGCGGCTCCCCGTCTTGTTCTCGGGTTATCCGCTAGCCCCGGGCGAGCCTCTAATGCAAGAGGACTGGGGAACCTGCTTTTTAATATTTTGATAAGGGCATTTCAGTATAATTCTTTTCCCTTATAGCCCTAATATATTTTATATACTTAAAAACATGATTTTGAGAAGCGGTTCATACTTTGCCAGGCTGACTCCCAAGGGGTTCGCCATGTCACATCCAAACGGGTGACCTCCTAGTGCCAGCCACACAGTTAACTGGAGCACACAAGGAACAACTGAGCATGGGACTGGCCCTCGCTATGTAAATCTTCTCAAGTTTCCATATTAGTTATTGTTTTTATGGGGTGATATTTCATTACATCCTCAACTATAATTTGTTCAGCGATTCCACAATCGATGGGTAGCCTTATTTCCATTTTTTTTTTGTTACAGTAAGAACATGTTGCTATGTTTTTGTTTTTTAAATCTTTACCTTCTGTCTTAGAATCAGTACTTCGTGTTTGTTCCCAGGAAGAAGAGTGATCAGGGCTAGATAATAGGGATTAAGTGACTTGCCCAGGGTCACACAGCTAGGAAATGTTTGAGACCACATTTGAACCCAGGTTCTCCCATCTCTAGGCTGGCACTCTATTCACTGAGCAATCAAGCTCTCCCCTAAATGTTTTTTTTTTTTAACCCTTGTACTTCGGTGTATTGTCTCATAGGTGGAAGATTGGTAAGGGTGGGCAATGGGGGTCAAGTGACTTGCCCAGGGTCACACAGCTGGGAAGTGTCTAAGGCCAGGTTTGAACCCAGGACCTCCTGTCTCTAGGCCTGACTCTCACTCCACTGAGCTACCCAGCTGTCCCCCCCAAATGTTTTTTTAATAAATATTTTAGGTCCTTTCCTTCTATTTTTTGCCCTCTCTGGGATCTAGGCTTAGCAGCAAAATTGTATAGTTTAGTAACTTTGGGGATATAGTTTGGAGTTATTTTTCACAGAGCCTGGACCAATTCATAACTACCTATAATGTGTACCTGCCCAACCACCATCTCTCCATTGATGACCATCTTCCATTTTTTTCTTTGCTGATTGGATGGGTGTGAAGGACTTTAGTGTTAATCATGATTTGCATTTCACTGATTAGTGATTTGGAACATTCTTTTTTTTTAACCCTTACTTTCTGTCTTAAAATCAATATTAGGTATCAGTTCCAGGGCGGTAGAGTGGTAAGGGATAAGCAACTGGAGTTAAGTGACTTGTCAGGACAGCCAGGAAGTGTCTGACACCATATTTGAACCCAGGGCCTCCCATTTCCAGGCCTGGCTCTCTATTCACTGTGCTGGCCCAGATTAGGAGCATTTTTTCATGAAGTCTTTGGAAATGGTCTTATCAGATGATTTGACTATTAGGGAATAGTTCCTGTGTTTATATATTTATATCAATTCTCTATATTTTTGGGGGGGGTCAGACTTTTATCAGAGATATTTGCTATATTCCCCCAAGTTAACACTTCTCTAATTTTTTTTAACCCTTACCTTTTATCTTAGAATCAATTTTGTGTGTTGGTTCCAAGGCAGAAGAGCAATAAGGGCGAGGCAATGAGGATTAAGTGACTTGCCCAGGGTCACACAGCTAGGAAGTATCTTAGGTCACATTTGAACCCAGGACCTCCAGACTTTAGGTCTGAATTATCAATCCAATGAGTGACCTTGCTGCCCCCCTCAAATTCTAACTGTATTGATTTTCTTCAAAGGCAGCATATTCCCAGCCATGATCAAGGTGTAAGCAGTACCATAAAGGGGTGTCATTGAGGAAATAAGGGAGTGAATCTTGTAATTAGAAAAAGGGATGATAGATGGATAACCTGAGGGCTACACTGCTACCCCTACCTGAGAAATGTAAAAAGTTCTTTAGGAAAACAGTTAGCAGAACTCAAAAATAGAATTCCATTTTTATAAGATGTTTTAAAGTTCTTAAATCTCCTTATATACCTGGAATCTCACTTGAGTCTCACCACAACCTGGGGGGCAGATAATGCTTGCACGATTATGTCCTATTCATAGATGAGCAAACGGAGGCTCAGATTGATTACCGAACCTGCCTATATTCGTGAAGCTGGGATTCAAATCCAGGGCCAGTCTATGCAAAATTCCTACTGATGAGGGAGGGATGGGTGGCAGTTTGAACTAGTAGAGTGTCACCATCATGGATCCACTGAAATACTGAAGAATTATATATAACCAGCATGACTGCCTTGTAGGAGCCTAAAACACAACACAGACGATCGTGCCAATTTTCTTGATAAGCATGTTGGGGAGATACAGAAAATGGTGTTCCTGGAGGGCTAAAGGAGAGGGCAGTAGAATTAGAAAGGGTGCTGGTCTCTGAGTCCAGAGCCTTGAGTTCAAGGGAAGGACATTTAATAGCTTTGAATTCAAGCCAACAAAGATTTATTAAGACTCTAATACATTATGTCAGGCACTGTGTTGTGTTCTGGGAAAGGCAAGAAATAGTCCCTGCTCTCAAGGTAAGGGTCTAGTGAGGTGAAAAACAATAGCCAACAATTAGGTACAAAAAAGATATGTTTGGGGTAAATGGGAGATATCTCAGAGAGAGGGTACTAACATCTGGGAGGAACAGGACAGGCTTCTTGAAGGAAGATTTTGAAGGAAGTTCAGCAAGCAAGGGGAAGAGAAGGGGAGAATTCTAGCCCGGAGACTAAAAATACTCAGGTTGAGCTAGGCAGCAGCTAGTGGCTCAATGGACAGAGAGCTAGGCCTGGGGTTGGGAGGTCCTGGGTTCAAATATGACCTCAGACACTTTGAGTGTTGTAACCTTGGGCAAGTCACTTAACCCTGATTGCCTAGTCCTTAACCACTCTTCTGTCTTGGAACTAATGCTTATTGATTCCAAGATGAAAGGTCAGGAGGAAGGGAGGAAGGAAGGAAGGAAGGAAGGAAGGAAGGAAGGAAGGAAGGAAGGAAGGAAGGAAGGAAGG
>NW_025367751.1:0-4216 GCF_016433145.1 Gracilinanus agilis | reverse complement strand
GGTTGCTCAGCTCGCGATTGAGTGAGTGAGAGCCCTTTTTAGCCTGGAAATGTCTCGATTCCACGTACCTTCCACGCTGTGCCCTGTTGTGGGGTTCCTCCGTTCGTCTGGACTTGTTTTTATGTCCCCTTGAGGAGTTTTGTATGTTTCGGTCAGGAGAGGTTAAGAGCTGCTTCTTACTCTGCCGCCATCTTAACCCGGAAGCCCAACATTGGCTTATATGGGGAAAGAAGCATTGATCTGGTTGTATTTAAGGAAATGAGGAAATCCATGAACATCAAGTCTTACTTGCCTGTAAAGAGTCGGTTTCCTAGGGACAAACACGCCTTGGTGTCTGGAATATTTGTCCTAAGCTGACTCTTGATAGTTGCCTGGCTAAGGACTTTACTCCACTGATGGATCTCACTCACCCCGCAAAAACATCTTCATGTTCAACTGAACAAAACTTTTTCGGGAGATTTACTTTTCCTCAAAGGAAATCGGTTTTACCATCAGGACACTTCTGTGTGAACTGGTTCACGGAGTGAATTAGGATCTGTTTTGAGAGGACACATAGATACGATCTTGGACTCACTGCTGTTATTATTGCTTTTACAGTTTTATTTTTCTTTTTCTCCACATTTTACTTCCTCCCTAGCTAAACAGAAGACTTTCTTCTGGTCAGAAAATCTTTCCACATCCTTTCCCTCATTGATCATCTCTAGGTTGAGTATCAATAATAATCTTTTTTGTGAATTATGCTATTTTGCTTTTCTTTGAGATACACTTCTTTATCTTCCTCCTTACAAGATATAACACAATTAAATCTTGAGAATCGATGATGAGGTTGGAGCCAAGACACATTTTCTTCCCATTAATGTGCTACTCTAACTTCTATCCATTTTTGAGATGATAGTGGGCGCAGTGCCAAGAAGGAATGCAAGTGCTCAAAGGATCATGAGTTAGGCAGTTTATTACTCATAGGAATACAAATGTGCAGCTCCCCAGGCCATCATTCCCATGGGTGAGCACAGGCAGCAGTGGTGAAATATATAACTACTTGAGGACACAGAACTCTGGGTCTTTGTCCATTGTTGTTGCTGGGCATATTCACAGAGACCTTGTAGGAGGGACACATTAAGGACAGTCAAAAATTGGGTGGTGAATTACAATCCTATTCCTTTGTCAATCACGAGGGTAATATGATGAAGAAAGTTTGTCAATATTGAGTCCATGGATTACATTAATATTGATCAATTACTTATGACCAGAAGATCCATGCATTCCTTGCAAAGTCAAGCTGAGTAACTGGTAATGGGGCATATAGGAACTTTATGGTATGCAGGCAGGTCAATTAGTCATTTCTTTTAGCTAGGATCTAGAAATAGGCTAGTCCTCATATCATTCCCATTCTACATTCTTCTTAGTGTTTCATAATTAATTTCCTTTAAATAGTAGTATGGTATTAGGGAGAAGGGGAAGGAATGAGATGAAGAATACCCTGTGGTCTTCTTCCCTGATAGCATATAGATTTGAAAGAACCCTAATAAAGAAGATAGTAGCAAGAGTTAGTATCAGTGAGCCAAGATCCAGTCTGGTTGGTAGGAAAATAATGGTGTCATGGGATGAACTAACTAGAGCCACAGATATTAATTATTAATAATATCAATCAATTGATAAACATTTATCATGTGCCTACTCTCTACCTGACTTTGTAGAAATGACTTGGTCCCTGAATTTAGGGAATTTACTTTCTAAATAATACTTCAGATTCTCAAAGATCAGTGATGTCATTTGCATGGGCATTCCTAACACCAATGCAGATTGGCACCCTGCCATGTTTTCATAAACTATGTTCAGAAATTTCAGTGGCCAAAAATGATCTTCATATGCTGGCCAAGTTTTTTATGGTGTTAAAATCATTATCTGGGACAAGATGGATGACACTTTGAATGACAGGACCGGCAGTTAAGAATCTCAGAATGTCCCCAGGTGCTGTGAGCCAAGGGCAAAAAGCAGTTGGCCCCAGCCCTATAAATACCCCCAAGTGACAAGACAAGGGAGCTCAGATTGGAGCAGGGGCTTGGGAAGGTGGGAAGTGAAGGGTGAAAGGGTAGGCCCAAAACTGTTATCGTTCTGAGAGAGCTGTTATCCTTCAGAGAGAGCTAGTGATCAATCAACGTCATTGTTAGCAGAGCTGAGAGAGTTTACTGATTCACCAATCAACATCATCAAATAGCCTTCCCTAATCTCTAGCTTGGCTGTGGCCAAGTTAGGTCAGAATTAGTGAGAGGGTGAAGAACATCCAGTTTCTACAAACCTAGCAATCTCCAGACCTTGATCAACAACTTAGATTAATAGCCAATTAATTAGCAATAGGGTTCCTAAACCCTCAATCCTGTTACCTTGAATCCTAACCCCATCAATAGACTCAATACAGTATTTAATATCAAGTACCTTTCCTGAGTGGTTATTATACCAAAGCCCTTGGGAAGGGGAGATCAACACGCAGTCAGATTATACCGTTATCCAATAGCTAATCAATAGCCCTTACCAGCAACTAATCCAACCTCAGGTTGGGACCTACAGAGGCTAACCATCCATATAGCCTTTCAGGGGTTCCCTGCCTGTGCAAACTGTTAGAAGGGAATAACTGACAAGCTCATCCAACCAAGCTTGTCAGGGAGGAGAGGCATAGATTATACCAACAACTGTGAGAGGAAAGTGTGCTTTCTCCTTCACCAGCTACAACCAGCTTAGGCCTGGGCATACAATCCATCCTCTATCCATACTATCTTTGAGATCCATATATACCATCCATTTCTCTAAGATAATATATATTTATCCTTTTAACAATGGTGAGCCTCTCCAAATGTTGTCCGTCTGGTCTTTGAGCAATAGGTATTCATCTGTCTATGGCTAGAGCTTCCAGAACTTAGTCTTCATTTTATGACAACTCTATGTTTAGTTCCCACAGGAGGAAGTTGATGAGTTATTCATTTACCTTAAATGTTTTTTTTAGTTTGTTTATGGGCTCCTTTGAGTCCTTTCCATCTTCTACATCATAGAGAAAGAATAAAGATGGTCTTGTACCTAGTATACAGTTAGTCCCTTGAGTGCTTGTATGAGAACTGGAGATTTTCTTCCTTCTGGCCCCTTTTACTCACATTTGAAGAATTTTAAATGCTCTCAGTATATAGTAGGAGATTTTCTCAGAGAAGCATTACCATAGCAAAAAGAAAAACTGATTCTTTTAATCTTTCCCCAGGATTGACCCATATGAGCCTTGGAAGAAGTGTCCTGAACTGCAGGCTATACCTACTGTGTGCAAAGTGCTGTACTAGGTGCTGGGGGAGATACAAAGATAAGTATGGATGCTGACCTCCTGGAAGGCAGAAGGGGAGAACCCTGTGAAATCTCATGGGTGAACTTCCAAAGACAAATAAATTAATAAAAAGTTTACTTTTCAAGAGCCATTTAGTGTTTTCACATGTATTTTCTCCATTTATCATCACAATAGCACCATGAAGAGGATAGATATTACTCACCCCTCATGATATATTATAAAATTCAAGAATTTTATAATAGCGGCTAAATGACTTATCTGAGGCCATACGGCTAAATAATGGTTGAGCAAGGATTGTAACCCAGACTTTCTGTGACCTACATCAATTCTTTTGTTGTGAAACCATATTTCTCACTGAAAATGGAGTGAAAAAGGGAAAAGTAAATTGGGTCTCTGATTTTTTTTCAATTTTTTTTCAATCATAGCTGAGTGCCAATGAAATATTTTTTCATTCTTATGATATTGTGAAAATTAAAAAAACCCAAACAAACCTTGAATTATCATGACCATAATGATGGGCCATGTAGATTACACCACGGTCTAGGAACTACCCCAATACTATCAGAGGAGGAAGGAATGATGAGTATGGCCCTGGTTGTTCATAGAGCAAACGCATAACCATAAGGACTTTGCAGCTGTTGTCCAGCTGCTGTGGTTCAGAGGTGAGAAAATATTTATGTAGAGTTGACTTCACAACTGATTGCATTTGGGAAATATGAGATTTTTGTGGAGATTATTGCCAGAGAACTGCATCTGCAACAACAGTTTCATAACTCTGGCTATCTAGCATAGTTGAGTTGTAGTGTAGATGTAGAAACAGCTCCATGCCTTCTATAAGGGACTGAGAATCTTTTTGTAGTCAAAGAATAAGAAAGAAAGAAGGAAGGAAGG
>NW_025367750.1:0-7672 GCF_016433145.1 Gracilinanus agilis | reverse complement strand
ACAAACTGTGGTATATGCGGGTGATGGAATACTATTGTGCTAAAAGGAATAATAAACTGGAGAAGTTCCAGGCGAACTGGAGAGACCTCCGGGAACTGATGCAGAGCGAAAGGAGCAGAGCCAGAAGAACTCTATACACAGAGACTGATATACTGTGGTAAAATTGAATGTAATGGACCTCTGTACCAGCAGCAATGCAATGACCCAGGACAATTCTGAGGGATTTATGGTAAAGAAAGCTACCCACATTCAGAGGAAGGACTGCAGGAGAGGAAACATATAAGAAAAACAACTGCTTGAACGCATGGGTCGGGGTGGACATGATTGAGGGTGTGGACTCGAAACTACCACACCAATGCAACCACCAACAATTTGGAAATTGGTCTTGATCAAGGACACATGACAAAACTAGTGGAAATGCACATCGGCCATGGGTCGGGGGTGTGCGGGGGGGGGAGGGGTTGAAGGGGAAAGGAGGAGCATGAATCATGTAACCATGTTAAAAATGAATATTAATAAATTTAAAAAAAAATGGTTAACAGGTCATGGAAATTCAGGATATATAAAGAAGTAATAGAACAGTACCTTGCTTCTCTTCCCTAGGTGACACAGTAGGTAGGACACTGGGTCAAGAGTCAAGAAATTCTGAGATCAAATCCAGATTCACTGGACACTTACTAGTTGCGTGTCTCTGGGTAAGTCACTTAACTACTGTCTGCCTCAATTTCCTCAACTGTAAAATATGGATAATAATATCACCTATTTCATAGGGTTGTTGTGAAGATCAAATGAGACAATATTTATATTTTAAAGGCTGTTAGTATAACACCTGGCACATTGTAGGCACTTAATAAGTGCTTGTTCCCTTCTCCTTGATGAGGACAAATAATCAACATATCATATGAGGGCAAATGAACAATATTCCCTGATATTGAAAGTACTTAAAGATTTGAATTGCTGTGTGAGCTTCTGTCGGGGATCTTTGAAGGATCCTGCAGGAAGGGATACCATGGGACTGAAGAAAAGCAAATGTGGATACTATTTCCAGCAATGGGAAGAGAAGGAAGTCTGCAAATTATAAGCCAGTGAATCTGATTTTGATTCTTGGCCAAATGTTTTAATGTATTATTAAAGGGATGGTGAGTGAACATCTAGAAAAGGAAGCACTGGTTACAAAGAACCACCATGGCCTAATCAAAAACGGATCATGCCTGTGTTAGTTAAAATCACCTGGGGTTCTATTTGGAAGGATTGAACCTCAATATAGTGTTTGACAAACTTCTGTGGACCTGTGGGGGTCCTTAAAACTACATTTCCCGTGGTCCAACGGGTTTCATGAGTTTCCGGTTTTGGATGACGTATTCAAGGTGAGGGACTGTTTGAAATTAGGGGGAAGTGACTTGGAACTTCCTCTTTAGTTACCTGAGCTCGAGGAGAGAGGAAGGTAAATGGCTGAGGTGAGGTTGGAATAGGTTTATCTTACAGGCGCATGGTAAGTTTATCTCTATCAGCATGGCTTTTATTAAAATACTATTCTTCCTCTTGATCTCGGCCCTCATCATTTTTAATCATAACATGCCACAGTCATCTCATTTCCTTTTTTGACAATACTACTAGTCCAATAGATCGGGGAAATGTGATACATATTATAACTAGATTTCAGAAAAAGCATTAACAGACTCTTTGGAGCCCTTATGGACAAGAGATGCCAGATAGATAACAGTATATTTTGAAATCATCAGAAATGACTGAAAGACCAGCCCCCAAGAGTGACAACTGAATGAGTCAGTGTCAGTGTGGAAGGAGATCTTTTAAAAGAGAGATCCAGGAATCTGTGACTGACACCAAGCTAGCCAACATGTTTGTCAGTGCCTTGGAAAAAGGCATAGGTGGCATGCTTGACTGATCCAAAGATGAACAAAGTTGAGAAGAGCAGTCAAAATATTGTATGACAGAGTCAAGATCCAAAAAGTTATTGGTGGGCTAGAATAGTGAGCTGACTCTGTCCCTAGTTGCGGTTATTCATCTTCATTTTCTTTCTCTTTAGACCCTTATCTTCTATCTTTGAATCAACCCTGAGTATTGGTTCCAAGGCAATAAGGACTAGGCAATGGGGGTTAAGTGACTTACCCATGGTCATGCACCTGAGGTCAAATTTGAATCCAAGACCTCCCCATCTCCAGCCCTGGCTCTCTATCCACTGAGCCACTAGCTGCCCCATCTTTAATTTTCAAAGAGGACCAATGGCATAATTTGACTTGCACATGAATTAAACTTGAGTGAGGCAGAGTTGCACAAAGTCATTGGCCTCACTCTCTCTTCCATCATCATCAAATTCCAGTGGTAAGACAAAAGTCAGGATGATTGAAGATGGTTCGGGATGCAGTAGACAACGTAGGGAGATGTCCATCCCCAGTTAGCAACAGCCAAATGACCACTTTGGTGGCAATGTTTTAGAGGTCTGGGTAGAACTAGATGCTTCTGAGGTCTATACCAATTCATATTCTATGATTCCACGCAGGACTTTTCCCCCTTGAAAGATCATACCCTACTAGGCATAGATTCACACACTAAACATTAGGATCAGGTCAAATGAGATGTAACTGCTGTGAGGTGCCTCTCCAGTTTAGGAAATGGTGCCTCTGGAGGTGATTCATTCAAACAAAATAGAGGCTTGAGGTGTGACAATTTCATGGGGCAGCAGTCTGCTTCCCAAATCCCTCTTAATTCTCTATCTTTAACAGTAGAATGAACATTAAATTTCCAAAGGACTTGTGAATGCTTTGAAGAGTGAAGCTCATTAGGCCTGGGCAGAATGCAAAGTTCCAATATCTTGATTCTCCCAGATTAATGACAGTGAGGCTGTCCAGGAGTATAAATATCACCTAGGTTCTGAGCTTCTCCTCTGCAGCATTGAAGGGCTTAGGAAAAAAATGCCTTCCAATAGAGCCCAAGTAATGGGGTTGTTTATGAGGATGGACAGCAAGGTCAACTTCTGTCAGAAGATCACAGTATCTCAGACAAAAGAATATCAGAACTGGGAGACATCTTAGAACCTAGACTGGCAAAGTTTGGAGGACTCCTAGAATATCGAGTGGAATTTTGATAAGAAAGTAGCTCAAGTGTTCATGCCCTTTAACTCAAAGATCTCATTGCTATATTGTACATACAAATCAAGGAAGTCAAAAAAATAAAGTGGCCCTTTTAGTAATAGCAAAGAACTAGGAGGGGAAAGGGATTATTTACTGGGAAGTGGCTAAACAAATTGTGGTACATAAATGTAATGGAATATAACTATATCAAAATAAATGGTGAATATGAAAACTATAGAGAAGCATAAGAAGTCTTATATGAACAGAGGCAAAGTGAAATTAGCAGAACCAGGAAAACTAAATATGACTGCAATAATATAAATGGAAACAAAAACAACAATTGCAACAACATCCCTTGAACATCATAATTATAATGACAAAGCTTAGCCCCAAAGAAAAGATAAGACAATCCACCTCCCTCCTTCCTTTAGAGAGATCAAAGCCTATGGGATTGGATGTAATGGTATCCTTTCTACAATTTCCTTCAACAAATGGTGACCCAGTCTCTGCTTGAAGACCTCAGGAAAAACCCATTACATCCATTCCAGTGATTGTAAGGAAGTTTTCACAGGTTGAATCAAAATCCACCAATCAGCAACTTGTCAGCTCTGCCCGCTGAAAACCAAGCAGAAAAACTAAAGGAAAAGGGAACAAGCATGTGTGAAGTGTCTGCTAAGTTCTAATGCACTGAGTTAAACATTTTACAAATATTATTTCTTTTGATCTTCACAATAACTCTGTGAGGTAGATGCTATTTGTTATCCTCATTTAGCAGTTAAGAAAACTGAGACAAACAGAAATTAAATGAATTCTCCAGATTCGTGCATCTCATAGGTATCAGAGTTTGAACTCAGATTCTCCTGACTCCAAGCCGAGCACTCTATCCACTGTGCCAAGTAGCTGTCTATATGGTCTCTATTCTTCAAATCAGCCCTTCAAAGACTTGGGCAACTATTATGCTGCTGCCACCACAACCCACCCACCCCACCCCACCCCTGCCTTTTTTTATCCATGTCAAACTCCCCCAATATTTAGCCAATCCTTCTATAGCATGGTTTCCAATTTCTTCGTCAACTTGGTCTCCTTCCTTCAGTGTTCTTATAGGGTCCTCTTTAGTGTCCTAACACTAAATACTTCTCTGACTTTCAAGGACAAAATAGTTCAGAGAGAGAACAACATGGCCTGGAGTGGAGTGGTCAGGAAAAGCTTCCTTGAGAAATCAAACCTTGCCCTGGGTCTTTAAGGACCAGCAGGATTGGTAAAGATGAAAAGGAAGGACAGTCATAGAGGGATTGAGCACTTTGACCACAAGAGCTAGAGATAAGAACAACTTGACTGGAACAGAAGCTGTTTACTAGGGAGAAGAGAGGAATAAGGACAAGCAGTTAGGGTGGGGTTCAAATCCAAGGAGTTTAAATTTGTTACGGTAAGAAACACGTGGCTTTGAAGGATTTTTGAGAGTGAAGAACCATGATGAAAGAACAGCTTAAGGAAGCTTAATCCAACAAGCTTGGAGGGTAGTTTGGTTCTTTTCATGACACTATGGTTTCATGGAGAAGGTGAGTTTCACTTGAGGTGAATTGTATAAAGATCTGTTGGAAACAGGAAGAACAAGGAATGTTTACTCTAAAGAAGAGAAGAGAAAACAGAATTATAGAGAGAAGCTGTCTTCAGGTGTTTGAAGGGTCATCACGTAGAAGAGGGATCAGACAGATTCTGCTTAGCCCGGGAAGACAGGTTAAGGAGAAATAGAAACTACAGAAAGTCAAATACTTCCTAGCTATGAGATCTGAGTAACTCACTTAACCCCAGTTGTCTAGCCCTTACTACTCTTCTGCTTTGGAAACAATATTTATAGTTGATTCTAAAACAGAAAATAAGGAATTAAAAAAAATTACAGAAAGGCAGGTGACATCCCAACATAAAGAAAAAGTTCCTTTTACTTGGAGCTATTCAAAAGTAAAATTTAAAAATCTCGGGAAACAAATGTCCATTAAAGGAAGTCTTCCAGGGGGCAGCTGGGTGGCTCAGTGGATTGAGAGTCAGGCCTAGAGATGGGCGGTCCTAGGTTCAAATCCTGCCTCAGACACTTCCCAGCTGTGTGACCCTGGGCAAGTCACTTGACTCCCATCACCCATCCTCACCACTCTTCCACCAAGGAGCCAATATACAGAAGTTAAGGGTTAAAAAATAAAATATAAAAACCCCCAGATGAAAACTAAATTAGAAATACTAAAAATTAAGGGAGAAATTAATAAAAAATAAAATATAAAATAAAATAAGTCGAGAAATGATTAACTGTTCTACAAAAAAAATAAAAAATTAAGGAAGTCTTCCAGCAAAGATTAAATGGCCACTTGTTGGAGATGTAAAGGAAATTATTGTACAAGTAGGACTAAGTAGCCTCTGAGACTCCTTCCAACTTCAAGTTCCTCTGAGTTTATTTTTCTGTATATAGCTTGCTTTGCATATATTCATTCACCTGTCTCTTCAATTAAATTGTAAGCTCCTTGAAGGCAGAGACTGTCTTTTGACTCTTTTCATTATCTTATGTTTTAGCACAGTGTGTCTGGCACATAGTAGGCATTTAAATGTTGAATAATTGGTTGTTTGGAGCAAAAGGAGCCTGGAGTCAAGGAGAACAGTGATGAGAGTTTCCTAATCCAGTGTCAAAGATACTTAGACATGGGTTGAGGCAACACAAATGGTGAAGAAGGCATGGTACAGGACAAATCCACAGGACTTTGGTGAATAACTAGATATGGCAAAAGAATGAGACAGAGAAGTCAAAGAGAACTCCCAGTTTTGGAGACTGAGTGGCTGGGGCATTATAGTGCCATGGGCAGAGATAGACAAGTCAGGAGAGAGAGTAGGCTTGGAAAGAAAGATAATGAATTGTATTTTAGTCAGTTTGGGTTGTCTTTAGTCCTTCATTTTGAAGAGGACCAATGACATCACAAGGATGATGTTTTGACCTGGGCATGAATCGGATTTAAGTGAGGCAGAGTTGCACAGTCACCAACCTCACTGTCTCCTCCAGAATCACTGAAATCCAGCAGCAAGACAAATGTCAGGATGACTGGTGATGGCTCCAGATGCAATGAATGGCCTTGGCATCTTCAAAGTCTGACCAAACTCTACGAACTCCATAGTGCTTGCTTCAGCCACCTTTGTGGCCATTGGAACCAATTGTTTTTATCCGCCCATTCCACTGGGGGAAGTCTTCACATGCTTAGGGTAGACACCCCCGCCAAACCCCCTTACTCACCTGTTTGTCTGAAGCCTGTTGACTGCCCTCAACTTGATTTACTTTATCAGCTGAGATTGTCTTAGTGAAGTCTGGCCACTATTCATGCTTCTTAGAGCAACAGGTGAGAGTTAGGTGGCAGGAAGACCCCGAAGGTGAATGAGCAACCCTGAAAAGACCTCAGCAAGCCTTCACGTCAAAAGCATTCCCTGCACCCTGCATGCATCCCAGATTTGAGTGTGAGAATATCCTAGTGAATGCCAAGAGGTCGATTGGACATAAGGTCTAGAGTTGAAATGAGAAATAAAGACTGGAAATTTGGGTTTGGAAGTCACAGTCATGATTGCTGAAGCCCTGGAAGGAACTGAGATAGAGAGAAGAACAAAGAATCAAAGGATTTGAGATTGGAATTTTAGAATTAACCCAATCCATCTCAAAAAAGAATCCATATCACATCTCCAGCAAGTGAGTACATGGTTTCTAAATGAAGATCTTGAGTCAGAAGAAAACCAGTACTGAAGAAAGGCAGTCCATTCCACTTTGTAACGCTGTTCAAAGTTTCTCCTGGAAAGAAAACTAGCCACATTCAGAGGAAGAACTGTGGGAGCAGAAACACAGAAGAAAAACAGCTGCTTGAACACATGGGCTGTTGGAGATATTACTGGAGATGTAGACACTAAACAATAACTCTAGTCCAACTATCAATAATATGGAATTAGGTCTTAATCAATGATACATGTAAAACCCAGTGGAATTGTGCGTCAGCTAAGGGGGGCAGGTGGGGGATTTGGGGAGATAGGGAAAGAACATGAATCATGTAACCATGGGAAAATATTCAAAATTTTTAAAAAATCACCCTAGACAAAGTTTCTCCTGACCTCAAACTTAAATTTGCTTCTTTACAATTGCATAGACACAAAAGGTCATATCTTCACTTTAGAGCTGGAAGCTACCTTGAAGACCTACAAAGAGTTAATGGAGACAAGGAGGAGACTAAGCTACCACTCTTTGCAGACGATATGATGGTCTACTTAAAAAATCCTAGAGAATCAACTAAGAAGCTTGTAGAAATAATCAACAACTTTAGCAAAGTTGCAGGATACAAAATAAATGCACATAAATCATCAGCATTTCTATACATTTCCAACACATTAGAACAGCAAGAGGTAGAAAGAGAAACACCATTTAAAATCACCCCAGACAATATAAAATACTTAGGAAACTATCTACCAAAACAAACACAGCAATTATACGAAAACAACTACAAAACACTTTCCAAACAAATAAAACTGGATCTAAACAACTGGAAAGCCATTGGTTGCTCATGGGTAGG
>NW_025367749.1:0-2610 GCF_016433145.1 Gracilinanus agilis | reverse complement strand
TATATATATATATATATACTGTTTTCATTGCTATAGTCTTCTCTACATTTTGATTGTAATCCTTTTATATTTAGGCTTTCCTTTAGTTCTGTACTTTTGATGGATTAGTCATCCAGTACATGTATGAAACATAGTCACTCATGTCTTTACTCATTGCCTATGTCTGATACCCTGATTACTGGTACATTTTCTTCTTGATATAGTCTTTTCATTTCCTCTTCATCTTTAGAACTCATGTCATCAGAGTCTGTGTAAACAGGATATGGTTGTGATAATTTGGTATTAATTAGATCTAATACTAAAATGGCTTCCATATCCATATCTGCTAGTCGTTTTCTAGTAGCATGCTAGTCATGTGTGGTTCCTAATTTTCTGACTTTTGCTTTACTTGTAATCATTGGAACCTTTATATCTATATATTCCATGTCCCCTTCCTATTGTATAATGAATACTGTTTGTTCTGGTTTTGGACCCTCAGATTGCGATGCATTTTGATCTTGCAATGCATGTGTTTCCCGTACATTATTGTTTCTGTATGGCATTAACATGTTGTTATCTTGATTTTTACCCTGGCTTGACTGTATTATTTTATGGATTGATTCGTTTTTGTGTGTGAGTGATTCCTCTATTTGGTTATCTCTTAAGCATTTAAAGTTCTCTCCAGGTGGAGGCATTCCTGAAGTAACACAATCTTGTAAGTTTGGAAGTTTTTGAATCAATTTTTTTCTCAGTTTTTTTGGCTTAAAGTATTTTACTGTTGGGTTGAAGTTTGAATGTCCTAATATGTCAATGCAATTATTTTCTCTGTTAACCTTTTCATGTGCCAGTTCTCTTGGAGGTTTAATTGTGTCAATGCTTAAGGATAATTCTCTTTCCTGCCTAGTGGTCTTTATTGTAACTTGCTTTGCAGTTTCTTTCATATCATTGCCTGTCTGTGTGTGAAACTGCTCAGAACACCCATTTAAGCTTTTCTCTTGAACTGTTGCATTTGGATTTCTCATTAGTTAATATTTTTGTGTATGTTCTATCTTTATGCTATGATCTTGTATATCTGAAACCTTCTCGTCATTAAGTGTTGAGGATTTTAAGTTTAAATTTGTTGTTACTGGTACTTTGCTTGTTGCAATTTCCTTATCATTTGTTAGTGCTATAGTCATTATGTTTGGTTTAAAGTCTGGTACAAATGCATTCGTTTTTTTCTCCTTTCTCTTTGAATCATTGTCTTCTATCCCATAAATTCCTTTTTTGATTTCTTTTACATCCCTGATCATTTGATTTTCATCTTCTATTTGATCCCTAGATTTAATCTTTGCGTTTCCATGTCCATAGTGTATTTCCATGCCCAAGTCTCTTTTATCATGGTTTTTCTGTCTTTTCCCATTGCCACAGCCTTTGGGCTTTCCCTTATGTTCCTGGGCTGTTTCCTGGCATCATAAGGTATCATGATTTTTCCTGTTAGTACTTGGGAATAATAAGGTTTTGTGCTCTGTGCTATGTATTTTAGCGTAGTCTGCAGGTGAGAGGCATGCTGACTAGATGATCCACAATTGTGATCACAACATTTGTTTTCTCTCTTGTGAGTCTTGAACCCTAAAATCATTTCCCCAGCTTCGACAAGCCTGTCTCAATATGTTGAAGGATGTTAATTTATTTCTTGTCTTAACTTCAAATTTTCCCTAGGAATCAGAATGCTTAGCAATCGATTTCATAGCTTCTACAAGATCTTCCCTAGATCTTCTTAGGTATACTAGGTTTTGATGACTGTTTTATCCTCAATCTTCATAATATTGTGGCCAAGATGTTAAGTTTGTGATCCTATGGGTCTCCTCAATAAATTGTGCTTTCTCTGCTGGTGTAAATAATTCAGAAAGAAGAATTTCAGTGTCTAGAAATGTGGGATCAAAAAGTCTTAATGCTCTCTTAAATTCTTTCATGGCCTTGAAGGGATTTAAATAACAGGTAGGCATTCATTGTTTTAGTGTGTCTAGATGTACAGCAGTGAATGGCTTATGTATTTTTATATGGAAAAATCCAGAATCTGGCTGCAAAATTGTATGATCAATAATTGGTAATATTGGTAATGCTGGTGCTATTGTTCCTTCCTCTATTTTATTTGCTGTGTTTGTATGTGCCTCAGTTGTTTGCATTGCTTTTTATTTTGTCTCCTGCTGTGATCCCTTTTTCCCCTTTCAATTGAGTATTCTCTTCAAGTAACTTTGCTATCTTCTTTCTTAATGTCATTATCAATACAGTGCTATCATCCTTGTGTCCTAGCAATTTGTGCACTAAATTCTTTAAGGACCAATAGAACTGGAGGAATGACATGATGATTGCAATTGTGTTTGGTATGAAAGCAAAGACTCAATATATTTCTAGCTTCAACCATTGGCAGGAATCATATATTTTTATGATTCTCATTATATAGCCTGGTATTAGTATGATCCAGAAGTTATAAATCATAGTTGAAAAGTTGTATAGTAACGTAAAGATTCCCATAATGGTACAAATTGTTTCTCCCATTGACTTTCATTTTACCAGTTTGAATGTAAAATTTCTATGGTACTATGCCTTTAAATTTTCTTTGCTTGCTAAGTTTGTGCCCTTTGCTTG
>NW_025367748.1:0-4912 GCF_016433145.1 Gracilinanus agilis | reverse complement strand
AATTACTGCCCTTAAAGAGCTCACATCCTAATGGAGGAAGCAACATTTATGCAAATATATATACATCATAGACAAAAGGTAATCTCAGATGGAAAGCTGAGATGATTTGGAAATGCCTTCTTCAAAAATGAAGAAAGAACATTCCAGGCAGTAGAAAAAGCAGTCTGTAAAAATGGGAGACACTGAAGTTTAAAGAGAAAGTAGGAGGCAATTTGCTAAAGAAAATAAGAGTGAGATGGGATCTATTGGAATGAAGAAAGAAGGACACTGTGGAAGAAGAGGTTTGAGCAACGTGAGATGAAGAAGGAAAGAAAAGATTTTGGTAAATAGTCTTTTTTTCCCCCAGAGTATTATGACCTGAGGTCTTCATGGGAGATGTGAAGAGAGACAAGAAGGTAGGAAAGGTGGTTGCAGAGAATGAAATGCCTTGCCACAGTGAAGGGTCAGTTGAGACTAAATAACATAATGGACCCAATGGAGACTAAATAACATAATGGGTTTAATGGACCCAAACAAGTTTTATGATTTTCACTAGCTCCACTCAGCAGCACCATAAGTAGGACTGAAGACGGTACATGATAGTAATAATCTAGCATGAAGTTGTTTGAAAAGGAGGAAAGAGATTTGACAGTGTAGAACTGATTGTTATGGAGTTAATGGGAAGAGCTAGTAGTGTAGGAGTGAAAGTTTGGGAAGAAACAGGAAAAAAAACTGAGGCAGAGAGAATAAAGTTAGTTTCTAGTGAGGATTAAGAACAAAGTTAGATTAGAAGCCAGAAAGCAATGAGAAAGATAAAACATTATGGGAATTTTGGAATTCAAGAACATGGAATATCAAAATGATGGATCACAGGAAATGAATAGCTTCAGGAACTGGGAAAGCTGGGGATATTTGAGGAGGCATCAGTATGTCTGGTGAAATCCCTTTTTTATGAGGACAGGATCTATGATGGAGAGAAAGACTGTGAGCAATGAACATAAGATTATCCTGGAAATCAGTAGATTTTAGACCAGGGTCTAAATTAGTTGATAAATTAGGATTGATTAGTTGGTTGTTGTCCTCCATACTTGAAGGAGAACAAATGTCACAGACAATATACATACAGTGTGTAGAAGGCTCTACAACAGGTCAGGCACAAATGGCCCATATGAACATTTGGGGTAGAGATATCTCTAAATTTGTACATCTCACATTTATTTTGAGCTGCTATAATTTTGCATTGGGCACAGAGAACAATGCCTTCTTTGATGTGGGTATGCCATGCAGGATGGTCTTGTGCCAGTATCTCCCATGTCTCACAGTTGATATCAAAGTTTTTCAGAGAGACCGTAAGAGTGTTTTTGTTTACTGTGTCTAATGAACTATATGTGAGTACTTGCCCTGTGTAAGTATTCTGTAAAATAAGTCTTTTAGGTAAATGTACATTTGGCATTCAAACAACATGCCTGGCTCATCTGAGATGCATTCTCTACAGTAGAGTTTGAATGGTTGGCAGTTCAGCTCAAGAAAAGATATATGTTCTATATCTCATTTTTGCCAGCTAATCTTCAGAATCTTCCTAATAACAATTCAAATGAAAATGATTCAGTTTCCTGATATGGTGCTTGTATACTATCCAAGTTTCACAGGTGTAGAACAATGAGGTCAATACAATAGTTATGTATCTCTTCAGTTTAGTAGGCAGACTAAAACCTCTTCTCTCCAACATTTTCCTTTGGAGCCTCTCCCAAACACTAAACTAGTTCTGGCAATGTGTGTACCAACCTCATTATCTATGTTAACATCCCTGGAAAGCACTCAATTTCTTCACTTGATATAACTGATGGTTCTACTGTTAATAAATGGTGCAGTGCTAGCTGGTGGAGAACTTGTTTTCTTGGAAGTTGTCAGGCCAACATTAACAAAAGTGGCAGAGAATCAATTCATGTTCTCTTGCATCTAAGTCTCAGAGGCTGCATTGAGCAGTCACCTGTAAACAAAAAGTCATACACCAACTCTCTTTCCACTTTAGTTTTGTCTTGCAGCCTTGTCAAGTTAAATAATTTACCATCAGTGCAGTAGTTGATCTTGATGCTATTTCATCCTCACTGAAAGAATCTAACATCATTGCTGAAAACATCATGCTAAAAAGCATGAGAGCAAGGACACAGTGCACTCCGTTGTGTAAGTGTGAAATTGGAGTAAATCAAGGATTACTAAGCACTGATCTTGGAAGGGATCTGGAAGCCAATCCCATGAAACCCTGGGAGAATTCCATTTGGGAGGGGCCAGCAGTAAGAGGAGTTTGGAGGAGTCTTCTCAATTGTCACTTCATTCCTGACCTGACTGGGACCCTGGTTCTTTAGTTGTGGGGTTTTGATTTTGGGTGGATCCTTAGTGAATTGGGCTCCTCTGGGCTTTTATTAGTGATTATTGGGAGATCACAACTACTAACATCAATTCCTACTATCTTCATTTACCAACAAAGAAGACATTGAACAGCAATTCTCCAATTTAGCTGGAGAGCTCGAACTCGTAGGGGAGCGGGCTTAAATTGGGGCGGGGACCCCGTCCCTTCCCAGATCCTGCTTGAATCCACTTATCCTGTTACTTCCCTCTTATATTAGTTTAGAAATATTTGATAGGAGACTGTAGAGGGGAGAGAGAGTTAGCTACTGTGACCAAATGTGTTATTGGAATTTGGGGTTCTTTGGGGTTCATTGAGTTTTAATATTTGGATATATGATATAAACTTCCTGTGGACGTTTAGGGTACTTGGAAACTACATTTCCCATGATTCCTCTTACGGAGGAAGTATGATTCCGCAGACAGAGGTATAAGACTCCTGATGTGATTGGGAGACGCTCTCTTTCTTAGGAAGCAGAAGGTAATGGCAGGTGATTTGAATTAGATCTTAGCAGGTGTGTGGCCTTCTTAATTACCAATATGCCTTTAAATAAACGATTAATACTTTTAATATCCATCTATATCAATATTATTCATAGCACAAGTCACTAAAGAAGTCCAGAGCTGCTCTCTTTGGTGAGAAGACATAGCTGATAGTGAAGTTCATCCTTTCCCTTCTTCCTTGATTCCCCTATACCATTTCCCCTGTACTCTGAATTTAATTTACCATTTAATAAATCCCTGATAATTTGATACTTAGAGTCTGGAGCAGTTACATTGAGTGGAGGGGTGACCAATCTGGTGGCTCAGGGGCAGACCATTACCTGACTCTGTCTTGAGAGGTAAAGCTATTTGAACTTAGGAATGTGGGGAGGCTTGTCTCAACAGGGCTGGCTCCAACCCATTAGGGTCACAACTGAACCCCAACACCTTCCTTCAACATCCCCACTATAGGTTTGCCAATCTGGGAACCTCTTTTAGTTTATTCCCTCATAGGTCCTCCCTGGGGTGGGGGTGAGTGATAGCTGATCTATCCCACTGAAAGCTAACAAGGGGGGGAGTCTAGGTACACACACCCCTACCATCAATACTCACCCTCATTCAATTGGTCATTGGAAAAATGCAAAACCATCATTCATTATCCAAAACCCATGCAAGTATTCTGTCGTGAATAATACTGATGAACTTCTGGCAACCAAATTTGCCCACGATCACCAAGAGGGTTCGTAGACCATTTAATTCATTGGTTATTGCTAATCTAATCAATAAAATGATTTTTATTTTTATTTAAACCCTGACTTTTGGGATTTTTACTCATTTTGGTATATGGCACCTTTATGTCTATGATCTATTTTGAGTAAACTCTTAGCTGTGGAGCAGAGTATAGGTTATGGACTGGTTAATTACTTTTGTAAAAGCATATTCATAACTGCTTTCCAGCATGCCTGGACTAACTCACAACTACAACAATAATGTACTATTGTGCTTAGCTTTCTGAAGTCTCTTCAAAACTGACTACTTTCCTTTTTAGTCCACCTGTGCCAATTTGCTACATATGAAGTGAAACCTGAGGTTTGTTTTGGTTTGCATTTTCTAATAATTAGTGATGCGGAGCCATGTTTCATATCACAGCTAATAGTTTCCAATTATTCTTTTGTGAATTTTGTTCATATCCTTTGACCACTTTACTATTTGGATTAGTTCCCAAATTGTCATAGACATTAAACCCCTATCAGATATGTAATATAAATTTTTGCTCATCTGAGTCACCCTTCTTTTTTTTAATTTTTTTTAAAACACTTACCTTCTTTCTTAGAATCAATACTACATATTGTTTCTAAGGCAGAAGAGTAGCAAGGGCTAGGCAATGGGGGTCAAGTGACTTGCCCAGGGTTACACAGCTGGGAAGAGTCTGAGGGCAGATTTGAATTCAAGACCTCCTATCTTTGGGTCTGGCTCTCAATCCACTGAGCCACCCACCTGCCCCCTGAATCTTCCCCTTCTTTTTCTAGCTATAAAGATTTTATTCATGAGTTTTCCAATTTTAAGTAATCAAAATTATCTTTTATCATTTATGATTGTCTCTATATCTCTTTTTTGTATCTGAATTATTCTTTGTTTTTTATAGATAATTATTTTTACCAATTACATGTAATAAAAAATTTTCGCATAAGTTTTCCAAAGTTATAATGTTCTAAATTATCTCCCTTCCTCCCTCACCTCCTGGAGCTGGCTAGCAATTTGGTCTGGGTTATACATGTATTATCATGCAAAAATTCATGCTGTTTATTTTTGTAAGAAAACAATTGGGGGGGGGGGGGCGCAGCTGGGTGGCTCAGTGGATTGAGAGCCAGGTCTAGAGATGGGAGGCTCTAGGTTCATATCTGGCCTCAAAACACTTCCTAGCTGTGTGACTCACTTAACCCCCATTGCCTAGCCCTTACCATTCTTCTGCCTTGGAACCAATACACAGTAAGTGTGTAGTAGTAGTAGTAGAGAGAGAGAGAGAGAGAGAGAGAGAAAGAGA
>NW_025367747.1:0-3049 GCF_016433145.1 Gracilinanus agilis | reverse complement strand
CTTTCTTTCTTTCTTTCTTTCTTTCTTTCTTTCTTTCTTTCTTTCTTTCTTTCTTTCTTTCTTTCTTTCTTTCTCTTCCTTCCTTCCTTCCTTTCTGCATGGATGGGCGTTTAGGGTTCGGATAATCCTGGACCTGCTCTTTTGCAGTCACCCAGGAAATCTTATCCTCTTGGCAAACCCTAGTCCTCGAACCCTGCACTGGAGAGTGCTGCTAGATCTCTGGCCATTCCCTTAAGTCGGAAAGGTATTCGATTGACCATGTTTGACTCTGGGCCTTGCTGTTCTCTTTAAAACGAGAGGTTTGAATTAAACGGTCTCTGAGGTTTTTTTTCAGGATTTAAGCTTATGATCTTGGGATACTAGGGGGCCCCTGTGTCGATGGTAGATGGAAGTGCATCTCCCATCGCAGGGTTCTTGCACCTAAGGCCACCTGCCTCTCTCCTTAGGCAGGCGTCAGGGCACCCCTGGACAGTAAGGATAAAGAAAAGATTTTCTTTACACCTGGTTTCCAGGTACAATTAATATAATTTGGGTCAGCCTTGCTGGAGGACCGAAAGCCGACGCACTCGAGCAGGGTGCGGCCTTGGACCCAGTTATTCCACTCTGTTTTGCAAGAGGCGGGTTAGCCGAGAGGATGTGGCTGGTTCAAGAGGGGAAAAAAAAAAAAGAAAAGAAAAGAAAATGAGGTTCGAGAAAAGAGACAGAGAGGTTCGGGAGGAGGAGTCAGAGGCAACCCCAGCCAATCTTGTCTAAAAAAAAAAAAAAAAAAGGAGCAATGGACTTTTTTGGGTCCTACCCAAACGCTTCCCAAAATACCGAACTCTTATCTTTATTGGCCTTTCCAGAAGTCCAGACAAATTTGACGAGCAGCTTGCTTATCGCGGCGCAGATAGGTCGCTCGCCGGCTCCTTCTGTCTGACGCGCAGCATTTCACAAGATATTGTGCGCAGTAATAATAATCGTAATTATAATAAACCAAAGACACTCTGGTCTGGAGCAGAGGCCAGTGGGTGCTGGAGAACCAGGCCGCACGGACCTCCCCGGGCCACCCCTTCTCAGTCAGTCCCTCGAGAGTCCTCTCCTTTCAACTGGTCTGAGCATTTTTCGTTTCTCCCTTTCTCCTTCGCTCCTTGCCCCCCCACCCCGTCCCCCGAAACCCCTGGGCTGTGGCTGCAGCGGAGGACCCAGCGAGGGCAACTCGGACCATGGCGGACGCCGACGAAGCCTTTGGCCTCCCCCACACGCCCCTGGAGGCCGAATCTAAGGAGCTGCCCCCCGAGGCCAAGCAGGAGAACCCTCTGGGGAGCAGCAGCAAAGCCCCCGCGTCCCCACAGGCGGCTTTCACCCAGCAGGTAAGCTTGCTCCGGGGACTCCCGTGAGGCCCCCAAGCTGGGAGCATCATCACCCCGGGCAGGAGATTCGAGGCTGGAGGGCACCCTAGACCCCATCAGCCCCATAGAGTGAGATAGACAGCTTTCCCTGGCTGCTGGGCTGCCGAGGGTCGTTTCTTTCTTTCTTTTTAGAGCTCTCTATGCCCAAGAAAATCACAGTGATTAGAACGGGAAAGCAATTAGGTAATCGAGGCCCCAAAGTTTCCCTTTGAAACAGCGCATCTGGAGGGAAACCAAGCCGAGGTCCCGGATTAACGCCCTGCTTCACTTTGCGGGTGTAGACTCGCCTCTGAAAAGCTCATTAAATCTCGAGGTCAGCGTTCACTCCCAGACACGCTTTGAGAAATGATTTTGACCCTTCTTCAGATCTTCAGAGCGTTTCCTCTCGGAGACTCTTGCGTTCTCCTCCCCTCCTGCTTTTCATTCTCTTTCATTCTTACTCATCCTCGTTCCCTCTCCCTCCCTCTCGGTCTCTCTCTCTCTCTTTCTCTGGAGAAATGGGCTTTTGGATCAATTTCTCTTGAATTTGGAGAAAGGATTTGACCTGAGATTCGCCCACGCTGCAACGGAGACCTTCTTCCAGGTCTTTACCTACTAACCGGTGAGGACCTGTCTTAATCCGACTCCGCTTGAACCCAAGCGTTTAAGAGGAAACTAGGCCAGGACGCCTGGGGTAAATACAGGAAAGCATATTGTTCTGTCCTTTTAAGCTAGAGAGAAACAGACAGGGTTTTAGAGAGGTCTCCTCAGACGAGATCTCTCTCTCTCTCTCTCTCTCTCTCTCTCTCTCTCTCTCTCTCTCTCTCTCTCTTCCCCCCCCCCCCCCCCCCCCCAAAAACCTCTTATGCTGAATGTGAAATGAACTCGGCTAATGTGAGCTTTGGCTATATACAACCTTTTATTAATGTGAATTTTATTTCCTCGAGGGTTCCCTCTGTGTGTCTATAAATACACACAAATTCTTTGCAATGTCTGCTTCAGCTTTTGCATGCCTGGGAGGGAAGACAATGGTTCCTCCTGTTTGGATGCTGAATTAATTTTCATTTTAAAACACTTTTGAACCGTTTTTTATATGGTAATAAGCCATGGCTACAGATTTCCAAAGGAGTTCCAAAATTTTGAACAAAACTTGTTTTAAAAAATTGTAGAAGTTTTAAAATCAAGACTCCATGGTGGAAACTGTCCACATGAATGTGTAAATGAATAAATATATACATGTATATACATATGTATATATATAAATATATATGCATATAGGAAAAGTCTCACTTTCTTTCCTGTTTAGAGGTTGATTTTTCTTTGCAAAAGCAAGGAGTCAAAAAGATTTCGATAGAGCGGGGTAGGTGGGTCTTCCAGAGCAGCCCTTTGGATTTCATACGGGATGGGAATTCTCCCAGTGTAGAAACACCACCTGAGCTTCCCTAGGCTTTCCTACCTCCATTATCACTAAGAATCTTACTCCTAATTTCATCTAAAGCTGGGTTGGCTTTGTAGGGGGAGGATAATAGAGAGAATAAATGTTCCTCCTTCTTTTTCCTTTTCTTTCCTTTCCTTTTCTTTTCTTTACTCTTCTTTTCTTTCTTCCTTCCTTCCTTCCTTCCTTCCTTCCTTCCTTCCTTCCTTTCTTTCTTTCTTCCTTCCTTCCTTCCTTCCTTCCT
>NW_025367746.1:0-5756 GCF_016433145.1 Gracilinanus agilis | reverse complement strand
ATTACATTCTATTTTACCACAGTGTATCAGTCTCTGTGTACAATGTTCTTCTGGCTCTGCTCCTTTTGCTCTGCATCAATTCCTGGAGGTCATTCCAGTTCACATGGAATTCCTCCAGTTTATTATTCCTTTTAGCACAATAGTATTCCATCACCCGCATATACCACAATTTGTTCAGCCATTCCCCAATTGAAGGACATACCCTCATTTTCCAGTTTTTTGCCACCACAAAAAGCACAACTATAAATATTTTCATACAAGTCTGTTTATCTATGATCTCTTTGGGGTACAAACCCAACAATGCTATGGCTGGATCAAAGGGCAGGCATTCTTTTATAACCCTTTGAGCATAGTTCCAAATTGCCATTAAGAATGGTTGCATCAATTCACAACTCCACCAGCAATGCATTAATGTCCCAGTTTTGCCACATCCCCTCCAGCATTCATTACTCTCCCCTTCTCTCATTTTAGCCAATCTGCTAGGTGTGAGGTGATACCTCAGAGTTGTTTTGATTTGCATTTCTCTAATTATTAGAGATTTAGAACACTTTCTCATGTGCTTATTGATACTTTTGATTTCTTTATCTGAAAATTGCCTATTCATGTCCCTTGCCCATTTATCAACTGGGGAATGGCTTGATTTTTTTATACAATTGATTTAACTCTTTGTATATTTGAGTTATTAGACCTCTGTCAGAGTTTTTTGTTATAAAGATTTTTTCCCAATTTGTTGTTTCCCTTCTGATTTTGACTACATTGTTTTTGTTTGTACAAAAGCTTTTTAATTTAATGTAATCAAAATTATTTATTTTACATTTTGTAATTTTCTCTAACTCTTGATTGGTTTTAAACTCTTTCCTTTCCCATAGATCTGACAGGTATACTATTCTGTGTTCACTTAACTTATTTATAGTTTCCCTCTTTATATTCAAGTCATTCACCCATTCTGAATTTATCTTGGTGTAGGGTGTGAGATGTTGATCTAAACCTAATCTCTCCCATATTATTTTCCAAATTTCCCAGCAGTTTTTGTCAAATAGTGGATTCATGTCCCAAAAGTTGGGCTCTTTGGATTTATCATACACTCTCTTGTTGACGTCACTTACTCCAAATCTATTCCACTGATCCTCCCTTCTGTCTTTTAGCCAGTGCCATACCATTTTGATGGCCGCTGCTTTATAGTATAGTTTAATATCTGGTACTACTAGGCCCCTTCCTTCACTTTTTTTCATTATTTCCCTTAATATTCTTGATCTTTTGTCATTCCAAATGAACTTTGTTATAGTTTTTTCTAATTCAGCAAAAAAGTTTTTTGGTAGTTTGATAGGTATGGTGCTAAATAGGTAAATTAATTTGGGTAGAATGGTCATTTTTATTATGTTAGCTCATCCTACCCATGAGCAATCAATGTTTTTCCAATTGTTTAGAACTAGTTTGTTTGTTTTTTTAAAAACCCTTACCTTCCATCTTGGAGTCAATACTATGTATTGACTCCAAGGCAGAAGAGTGGTAAGGGTAGGCAATGGGGGTTAAGTGACTTGCCCAGGGTCACACAGCTGGGAAGTATCTGAAGCCAGGTTTGAACCTAGGATCTTCCATCTCTAGGCTTGACTCTCAATCCACTGAACTACCCAGCTGCCCCCTTGTTTTAACATTTTTCAGCCAGTGACTACTTCTTAACTTGGATATTTATTGTTATCTTATTTCTTTCGGTAACGTTGAATTTATGACTAAAGGTAGTCATTCCGTCCAGAAATATTAAATAGCACTTCCTAGTTTCCTTTTCTTGGGTTTCATAGATTGTTTTTGGGAGACATCATACAGATTTATTTATGTCTTTGATTTATTAAAGGGCTTCATACTAGTTTGGGGATAAGTAAAGGGTAGACAAATAATCTTCGCATTTTCCTTTGCTTGTCTTAGCCTGAATCTAACCTATATCTCTCAGACAAGTATTGTATTGCTATTTTATCAAGTGCTTAAAGCAATTCAGAAAGAAAGTTGTTGCATGGTGAAAAATTGGATACATGATAATACCATTGCCTCCTAAGTGTGGGGATGATTGGCAATTGAACCAGTATGTGGGCAGTTATCACCAATTAGCAATAGCATTTCCATTCATTAAATACTCATTTGATGCCTATTCTGTGTAAGACACTGTCTTAGTACCTGGGGACATCAAGATAGGTGTAACATAGAATCTTCTTCCAAGAAGCTCATTTTTTAATAGGGGAATAAATTATTGTTCAGTCATTTTGAAGTTGTGTCCTACTCTCTTTGACCCCATTTGGGGTTTTCCTGGCAGAGATCCTGAGATGGTTAGCCGTTTCCTTCTCCAGCACATTTTACAGATAAGGAAACTGAGGCTCAGAGTTAAAGTGATTTTTCTGTCGTCAGAAAGCTAATAAGTAAAAATAACAGGTTTGCTTGACCTGTTAACCTGCCATACTCCCTCTTCGATATTACTTACCACATCTTTTAGAAGACAATGAGGTATCATCCCACGGAGTGGACGAGGGATCAGAGAAATTCCCATTGGTAACTCTTTGAAGGATGAATTGGACAAGAGTAAAACTGATGGCAAACCAGTGAAGAGAATATTATTAATAGGCTGGGTTAGAAGAGATGAGGGCCTGAGCTGGGGCCATTTGCAATGGGGAAGGAAGAGTTTTGCTTAAGCCCTTGGCTTGGCTAAAATTGTCCAAGTACAGGCTTATGGCAACCTTGCGAATGCCCGCCATCTGTTGAGTCATACTAAGCAAGCTCATACAAGTATGGCGACCACTGATGTTAATACGCTCCTGCTTTGCCTTTTTTGTCCTTGTAGGAATTTAGAGAATGGGCTGTGTCCAATGTAAGGATAAAGAAGCAGCAAAACTGACAGAGGAAAGGGATGGCAGCTTAAACCAGAGCTCTGGCTATCGCTATGGGACAGACCCCACACCCCAGCACTACCCTAGTTTTGGCGTGACATCCATCCCCAACTACAACAACTTCCATGCAGCCGGCGGCCAAGGGCTAACTGTCTTTGGTGGTGTCAACTCTTCTTCTCACACCGGGACCTTGCGGACAAGAGGAGGAACAGGTAAGCCCTCATTATGGACTGTTTACTTTTGAGAGTTTTTCAATCTAATTCGTGAAGCCCTAAAGACCTCCTTTTGGAAGGTCGCCCTGCCTGAGAGTCAAGATTCTTGCAGTCTTAAGATTGGAGACTGGAAGAGAAAATGGAGCTTAGTATTTCATCTGAAGAGCAAATTATCAAAGAGATGGAAAAGAAAAAGAAAATCTCAGGCCCTCAAACCCAAAATAAGATTATCTCAACATTTCATTCTGGGAAATTCATACAGAGCTTACCACGTCCTTTGTGGACTATTCACTAATCTGCCAATACCAACTTCAGAGTTTTTCCTCAGTCTTCTCTTTTCTGTCCTCCTTTATCATCTTCAGTCTAGGAAGTCATAGTCTAATTCAGTCTTTGCCTTTTCCTTATTCTCCCATTCTGTCCCTGTGACTTCCCCTTTATTGGCTATCCTATGTTATCTTCAATTCTTGGCATGTATGTGTATTTTCAAGCAGTAGTTCTCAACCTAGATTCCATGAAATTGGTTGGGTTTTTAAAAATGTTTTGATAACTATATTTCAATAGAATTGCTTTTCTTTGTAATCCTTTGCAATCTTATGTATTATATGCATTTTGAAACAGCTTTGCATGTCCTGCTCAGTCAGTCATCAAGTTCTCAGATCTTCATTTTCCTGCCTTCCATTCATGTTTCATTGTCATATTTGCTTATTGACTTAACTAAGTCTTTGTCCAGTGTTGGATATTTCTTTCTCAAGATGCTTTTTTAAGATGCCAGAATATTATTTCATTTGTTTTTATTTCATTTGTTTTCTAAAACCTTTATACTGGTCAGCATTTTATCTGATTTTATTTGTCCTCTCCTGTTATTTATTTAAAAAAAAAGCTTTGAAAAATGTGGCATCTTCTCTATCCATCACTCAGTCAACAAGGATGTGTTAAGTACCTACCCTTTACCCAATAGCTACTCTTCTAGAAGCAACTTTCTCATTCCTAATGTGGGTAATAGGAGATTCCTAAGGGCCAGTAAGAACCTCTATCCCTTCTCATCCTGTGTAAATGCCATATTCATTTCATGTAGTTCACAAAGGGAATATATCTTGAAAGTCAAAATTAAACACACCTGGGTTCACTTACAAACCTGACTACAGCTACTCAGATCTCTGACCACCTATTAAGCAGGAAAAAATCAATACTCACCTTGGCAGTGATAATTTGGCTTCATGGTAAATGTAGCTTTTCCTAAAAAAAGATGAATTCTAGAGACAGACTCACAGCCAATTCTTCCCAATATCCTTGATCAAGCATGAAGGGAAAGAGAGGGAAGATTCATTTGGGGGAGAGAAGAAAGAGAAAAGGGCAGATTCCATAGGAACATCCTGTCTTTTGCAGTGTACAGGAATGAATAACTCAATCAATTAGTTTATACATATTTAAGGCAGGAGTTCTTAACCCAGAGGCCATAAAATTAGGATTTGGGGTCTTTTTAAAAATGTTTTGATAATTATATTTCAGTAGAATTGGTTTCTTTTGCAATTATTTGCAAGAAAATCATCTAAAACATAACCCTCTAGAGTATATTTTACCAGACTTCCAAAGAGATCCATAACACACAAAAAAGGTTAAGAATCATTGATTGAGAGGGCAGCTGGGTAGCTCAGTGGATTGAGAGCCAGGCCTAGAGATGGGAGGTCCTAGGTTCAAGTTTGGCCTCAGACACTTCCCAGCTGTGTGACCCTGGGCAAGTCACTTGACTCCCACTGCCCACCCTTACCACTCTTCCACCAAGGAGCCAACACACAGTATTGACTCCAAGACAGAAGGTGAGGGTTTACAAAAAAAAATCATTGATTGAAGGTGCTTTTAGATAACACCAAAGGAGGAAAAGCCAAAATGATGACTGGGGGAAAAAAGACAAAAGAATTCCCCTGTGCCTGTTTTAAGAGATACTGTGTTGTTCTCCAGCAATTTGTAGCTCTTACTTTTGTCAATTCATCACCTATTTGTGTAGACACCCTCTCAGATAACTCATCCACACAAAAATAGGGTATGAATTCCTCTAACTGGATATGCCAGTCATGGAAATTATATTTAAAAAAAGTTTTGAATGAAAGAGAATCTGCTGTCACCAGCCACAGTCTAAGAATAAGATAGTCTTTTACTCCCAGTACAACACAAAATCCAGACATAAATTGATCAGTAATAATGGAAGAGTTTTGTTGCCGTGCACTATTAATGATGTTTTTGTTTGTTTTATATCTGGATGTTATGAATGAGAGGCATTGTGGGGTAATGGAGAGAACCGAGAGCCAACCTCAGATTCTTGAGTACTTGAATCTTACCTCTGCTATATGCTAGTTATTTGTCCCTCCCAGGAAACTCTCCAGAGCTGTTATTAGAAGAGACTTGTAGAGCTGCCTTGGGTCCAGGGTGAAAGGGTGTTTCCTCACCAGGAATTCTCTATATTAATGAAATTGCATATCTGGTCCAAATGTTCTTTGTGTATATATGTGCCCTACCTACCCAGATAGGATACAAGGTTCGCAAGGGCAGGAATTAAGGTTTTTACTTTTATAGTACATAGTATCCTATTTTCTCTTTTCCTTTTCTGTAAAATCAATCAATTAATATATAGTATTTATCATAATATATTATATAAGCTATATATAATATACTT
>NW_025367745.1:0-1540 GCF_016433145.1 Gracilinanus agilis | reverse complement strand
ATATATATATATACACATAAAATATATATGCATATATATGTCTTGGCCCTGCTTACTTAATTTTGCATCAATTCATCTAAATCTTTTCATGCTTTTCTGAATTCATTAGATTCACTATTAATTATAACACAAGATATTCCATTATATTCAATATGCCATAATTTATTTAGTCATTCCCCAATTGATATGATCCTTACTTTTTCCACTTGCCCAAGATTCCAGAAACTTTTCCATAAGACCAATTTGTGGATTTTTCAGATCCATAGTCTCTTAATGTTAAGTCCTTTAAGGATCATAAGAAGTACCCTTCTGAATGTGGCGCCTACAAACTCTACTTAAACAAGACTAATTTAGTTCAAGAATCATTTATTCGGGGTCTTCCAGTTATAAAATAAGAGATACCTTGTTATAGTGGATGGAGAAGAAGATGTACCTTCAAGTCCTACCTCTGACACACACTATTTGTATGACTGTAGACTTAATATCTCAGTGTCCCAGACATCAAAAACAGCTTTTCTCCAGATTTGGTACTGTTGTGCCAGGGAGGCTTCAAAACCCTTTTGAGGGGGCTTTTAGATCAAAGCTATCTTCATAATAACAAGTCAGTTTAATTTTAAATATGATGTGTCAAAAATTGAACTACATAAAAAAAGTCTTTAGGGTGGAGAGTGGTCCTCAATAATTTTTAAGAGCATAAAGGAGTTCTGGTATCAAAAAATTAGAGAACTGAGGATCTAAGACGATGGCCCTGTGCTAAGTAACAGATATTTTAAAAAAGTGAAATAATCATTACTCTCAAGGTCCTTGTATAGCACTGTCTATCCCTACCTGTATTTGCTTCATTGGCCAAGCAAATAATTTGATGGGTAGCACATATACACTGAACTATCCCTGATGGTTAGTCTCAGTGGGTGAAAAACTGTTGTTACTGGTTACTAAGATAAAAATTTGAGGAGAAATAAAATAATGGGAAAAGTACAATCAAAACAGCCCAGGAAGACTGAGATCAACAAAAGATGTTGCACAAGGATAACTATTCTGAATATTTTATACTTTACTATAGGATGAGCTAGCTACCTCTTCCGTAACAGAGGGAAAGAAACAAAAAGTTGAGTTTTGACTCAATAAAATTCATGTGATCACACAAGAGGAAAGAAAGAGAAGTATATACAAACAGTAAAAGCAAACATTTATATATTCCTTTCACATTACAAAGAACTTTTCATATATCATCTCACTTTCCTCATAATAGTCCTATAAAGGAGAGCAATTATTAACCTGATTGTATAATTGAGGAAAGTAAGGCTAAAAAAAGGAAGGGGCTTGTTCAGAATCAAACAGCTAGTAATAAGGGTCTAAGTCAAGTGCCCAAATCCACTCTTCTACCTAAGTGCCTCTATTTAAATATATACATATATTATATCTTATATTACCTATTTATATTTGTATGTATTCACAAATAAGTATATACACACACACACACACACACACACACACACACACACATATATATATATATATATATATATATATATATCTT
>NW_025367744.1:0-5678 GCF_016433145.1 Gracilinanus agilis | reverse complement strand
TCTCTCTCTCTCTCTCTCACACACACACACACACACAGAGAGTGGTTTTGTCTCATCAGAATTCCATTTGTGTGCTTGTTACTTTGCAAGGAGCTATGTGCAGATAAAAAGGTCATATAGGACAAAGACATCTCTGAATTTGCTATTTTCAAGCCACATTGGGTGGGGAGAGCCAAAAGCTTAGCCAGCTGTCCCAGAAATGGACTGAATGAATCCTCACTCAGAGGCGCTGGCAGGAAGGGCAAAGAGGTCACATGGGCTCATTAAAAAAAATTCAATATAGCTAGGGTTTGACTGAGGCACCTTTTGTTCAGTGACTAGCCCAGTTATTCGGCGTGTGGCAGAGGCAATGTGGTGCCGTCCAACTGTTCCTAGCACTGGCTCTGGAGTCAGAGGATCTGGGTTCAAATCCCACCTTTGATGATTACTGCCCTTGTAACTTTGGGCAAGTTCCTTCCCCTCCCTTGAAGGTCCCTTTCCTCAGCTGCCAAATGAGAAGTCTCGCCTCCGAGGTCCCTCCTAACTCCAGCTCTACCGGTGATCCTATACTTCCAACACCGGCTTGTGAGTCAAAGTAGCAGATCTTAGCTCTGCACTCGGGCTATGTGTGTCTAGATCCGAAGCACAGGTTAGTTTGTACTTAGGTTACTTCTCTGGTGTCTCTCCAGTTGCCCTGGCTTCCAGCTTGTTGCTGTGCCTCTGGGAACTTCAAGGAATCCCCTGGTGAAATGAAGGTTGAATAATTGAGGACTCAGAAATAATCTAGGAACTATTTTCAGAGGTGTGATTAGGCTTAGCCTGGGGTCCTGAGAGGGAAGCTCAGGGGCACTGCTGTCAGCCACCACATAGCTCTATCCATGTGGGCCCGGGGTTGTAGGTATGGCCAGGCCCCTCTTACACGCTAGGAGTTCACTGTTTAGCCACCATTAGGCTTCTCTGCCTCTCCCCCTGGTAGGCATCCTTGAATTGGAGCCATCAGAATCCTTTTCTTTGGTAGTAAGAATGGACTAATGCCATCTGAGCAGGCTATTAACCCCTACCTCCCTTTTTTGTTTTGCATTCGGGCCTGTGATTTGAATCTCTGTGTGGGAACTCCTAGTGAGAGAACTCCCTCTACCATGGCACATTAGCAGCCTATACGGCCTTTGTTACCTGGGCCATTAAGAGGTGAAATAGCTTACCCAACCCGAAACCAGGCCCTCCTAACTCCAAGGTCAGCTCTGACCTATTAAGCCAAGCTATCATTTGTTTCTTTTTAACCCCTCACCTTCCGTCTTGGAGTCAATACTGTGCATTGGCTCCAAGGCAGAAGAGTGGTAAGGGCTAGGCAATGGGGGTGACGTCACTTGCCCAGGGTCACACAGCTGGGAAGTGTCTGAGGCCAGATTTGAATCCAGGACCTCCGGTCTCTGGGCCTGACTCTCCATCCACCCAGCCATCCCCTGCCAAGCTATCATTTGATATTAATATCATTTGATATTAGGACCCATCCACAGAGCTTGTTGTCAGACTAGATCACTGCCAACCTAAAATGGGGCACAACAGCTTAAGCAGGGGGATTGGGGCAAGGAGTCGCCAGAACCCCAAGGGTATGGAAAGACAAATACCCCTCCTTGTAGTCAAGGAGGTAGAGGAAATACCATAGCAAGAGGCCTGGCCTAGCTAGGAGGAAGGGAGGGAAGGGCTGAAAGGGGAAGTGGCTTCTGTGTCACCATTGCAAGGAGAATTTGAAAGAATCACTGAATTTCAGGGCAGGAAGAGACTTGGGGGCCAAGTCCAACCGAGACCCAACAAACGTCCCCTCTGTGACTCCTCAACAAATGACTGTTGAGGAAGCCACTTCCCTGTGTCTCCGTTTTCTCATAAGCTCAGTCCCCTGGGCTGCAGATAGAGGAGAGGACTGTTGATTAATTACACTGCTGAAGCCCAGGGCAGGGCAATTCCAGTTTCTGATCAACCAAAGATGGTTCTTGGTAGGAGACCTTGGCCCCAGCCAGAATGGCACAGAAAACAGGAATGTTAGGAGCGAGAAAGTAAAGAATAAAGAATAAGCGGATTTTCTGGATGCCGAGCATCATCATTTGGGGCCATCCTCCCCTCTCTTCCCAGGGTTCATGCATGCAGGGAATGCGAATTGATTTGGGCCAATCCTCCCCTCCCTAGAGCTCTTTCAGATAGCTGCGTTTTCTGGATAGTTGAGGCTTAGCCCTTTAGATGCAAACTCTCTGCATTTGGTCAAAATGGAAACCTTTCTAAAATGTGGTCTGTACTTCCCTGCCTCCTTAAACTATTTCTTCTTGATGACTCAGGGTTTTTGAGAAAAAGTCTCGTTATGACTATCAGCTTTTGTTCTGAGCTCTGACTGTATTTGGAGTCGGTGTAGGACATTGGGTTGGATGACATGGCTTGTCACTATACTGTTCTAGGCTAGGAATCTCTCCTTCTACCCTCCCTCTTTCCCCTGGAACTCGAGACCACGTTGGCTAGCAGTGCAGGGTAGTTTCTCTGTGGCACACTACTGAGAGGCAGGTTGACTTTTTGCCAGACCCCAATGCCACCATACCCAGAATGGAGAGATGTCCTATGCCTTCACGGAGTCCAGAATTGCCTATAACTTTGTGGCACAGGCAGGTTTCATCCTAATATAACCTCTGGGCCTCAGTTTCCTCTTCAGTAAAACGAGGGAGTTCAACAAGATGTACTTGAAGGGTCCTTCCAAGTCTCAATTCACAATCCCATGATGTGCCCCCGGACTTTAGGTCTTGTTGTTGTTCGGTCATGCCTGATGTTTGTGACCTCATGGACCACAGCACGCTAGTGCTGTCCATGGGGCTTTCTTGGCCAAGATTCTGGAGAGGTTTGCCATTTCCTTCTCCAGTGGATTAAAGCAAACAGAGGTGAAGTGACTTGTCCAGGGTCTCACAGCTGAGTGTCTAAGACCAGATTCGACCTTAGGTCTTCCTGATTCCAGGCCCAACAGTCCATCTACTAGGCCACCTAGCTGCTGGACTTGAGGTCTGCTATCCTGTAAAACTGTGAATCATTCCTGGGTTGCCTGTATAGGAAGGGTGGGTAAGAAGAAGAGGAGGCATAATGGAAGGCACAGTTCTGGAGTCACGTGACCTGGGTTCAACTTCCTCCTCTGTCCTTGTGACCTTGGACATGTCATGCTCCTTCTAAAATGAGGGTGTTGGGCTAGAGGATTTCTAAAGTCTCTGTATAGTCTAACTTAGCCCAAACCCCTGCATTTTATGATATTACAACTGTTCAATTGCGCAACCCCCAGAAGTGCTGCTAAAGAGATGTCTAATAAGATTATGATACATCCCTCTTGTTTCTTCCTTGTGAGAAGGCTGCAGCATATGACAATGAGGAACTCTACAGAAGAACAGGAAAAAAGGTATCATTAGGGAAACTCAAGAGGAGAAGGAGATGGGGCTGATCACCTGGAGAAGGTTGGTGGGGGGGGGGGCGATGGTAGATGTTGGGAATCCTCTGCTGGGATTGCCTCAGTGGGAGGAGAAAATGAAGAAAGCATCTAGCACACTGAGAACCCCAAGGGTGTACTAGAGCCTGCTCCAGCCCCCTTGGGACAGATTTTCAATGAGAACATTTACATCTCTGAAGTCAGCAAAATTGAGGCTCAATGTTTTGTTGATTTATACTTAAGAAAGTGTTAATCAAGCAGATCAATTTTTTTTCAAAACCCTCACCTTCCATCTTAGAATCAATATTATATATTGGTTCCAAGGCAGAAGAACAGTAAGGGCTAGGCCAGTGATGGTGAGCCTACGGAATGGGTGCCAAAGACGGCATTCAGAGCAATCTCTGTGGGCATGAGGCTGCACTTCCCCCTCAGAGTTCATCACTAGAAAGGCAGAGGAACTTGGGCAGAGCTGATCCATTCCCCCTCTTCACTTGACTGATGATGTTTTTCACATCCCCCACCTCTCTTCCCAACAGCCCAATGGGAGCACATAGGGGGTAAGGTGGGTGGGTCACTGGAGGCAGAGCCCTTGGGCCATTCCCCTCCCCCTCTCTACACTCCTTGAGAACATTCCTCACTTCAACTGCCCCTCTGCCCAGCAGCCCAAAGGGAGCTTGTTCTCCCTCTCCTGTGTGGGGTAAGGGGGAAGTTGGGTGGGGAGGAGGGGCATGGCACTCAGTCTTGGGGTGGGGGCAGGGCCTGGCACTCTTGTCTCTAAAAAGTTCCCCATCACTGGGCTAGGCAGTCAAGGTTAAATGACTTGCCCAGGATCATGCAGCTAGGAAGAGTCTGAGGTCATATTTGAACCCAGGACCTCACATCTCTAGGTCTGGCCCTCTATGCACTGAGCCAACTAGCTGCCCCTTTGCAGATTAAATTTAAAAGTTTCATATACTTTTTTTTCCCGGGGAGCCTGTTGTTAAACATCTATCAGCAGATCACTGAGTGGCCCTTTGTAGTCAACTAATGCAAAGCCATGCAGAAGAGTCACACAGAATGAGCAGGTAAGGATGGATTGTGATCTCCATTATCAGAGAGAACATCCCAGTATTTGAATATTGGGAGTCCTTTCCTTGAGAAACCCTTAATGACAGTGTGTGTGTGTGTGTGTGTGTGTGTGTGTGTGTGTGTGTGTGCATGCGCGCGTGTTGGGGGGCAGGGAAGGGAGGTACTGATTGGGTAGATGGCAGAGCTGATGCCAGATTTTGGCAAAGGAGAAATTTACACCCAAGAGAGCTTCCCAACGTTGACTGTGAGCTGTGAATCATTCCAATTTGAAGACTGAGTAGGTTCAGCTTGGGTAGACACAGGATGCTGTCATTCAGGTGGCTGATTTCTCTCGCCCCCATCCTTGTCCTTATCTTCACTGTGCCTCACTTTCTCCACTTGCACATGAGACTAATACTGTACACCTCCTACATGCCTCAGCTGTTGTCAAGGTTAGTGTTTATAAAGACTTCAGCAGGGGATTGTGTACCATCTAACAAGATGGAAACCTGTGAACTTTCAGGGTTAAGTAGCTTCATCTCTCAAACTCCTCTTCAGCATCTCGATAAACCCCAACATAAAACGCTCTCTTCCGGTCACAAATCAGTGTCTGTGCTAGGAGAATATTTGCCTTGGTCTCTGCAGGCCTTCAGTCCCACCACTACTGCCCTTCTTACAAGAAGCAGCAGAGGAAGGAGCCATTGAAGGGGTTAGATAAGGCCTCCTATCATTGTGACTTCCCTGGGCTATTGGAAGAGGCCCTAGTTTCGTCAGGAGGTCAAAGAGCATGTGCAGACGATCCTAGAGAACAGAATTTAGGCCCATATCCAATGCTCAAATGTAGGGTCAGGCATGCAGTGAAAGAGCTATTTGAATCATCTCAAAGAGAGTGAATTTCTGTTCTAGAGGGCTTGCTGCAGAACTGTCTCAAAATGATTACATCCTAAGAAATGGTCAATATCAGGAACCTGTAGAAATCTCAGAAGACTTGTATAAACTGATACAGAGTAAACTCTGTAGAATCAGCAGAACAATTACATACACAGACTCATGAGAATAATTACGGCAACCAAATTCTTGGTAATTCTTGGCCCTGGAGAAGAGATAAAGAAGTATGCAGGTGCCAACTTTTTTTGTAGACTCTGTGTGTGTGTGTATGTGTGTGTGTGTGTGTGTGTGTGTGTGTGTGTGTGTTGGGGTGGGG
>NW_025367743.1:0-6781 GCF_016433145.1 Gracilinanus agilis | reverse complement strand
CCTTTTCATCTTTCATACTGTCAATTTGGTTTTCTTCTTTCCTTTTTCTTATTAGATTGACCAGTACTTTGTCTATTTTATCTGTTTTTTCAAAGTACCGGCTTCTAGTCGCATTTATAAATTCAATAGTTATTGTAATTTTGATTTCATTAATTTCTCCCTTAATTTTTAGTATTTCTAATTTAGTTTTCATCTGGGGATTTTTAATTTGCTCACTTTCTAATTTTTTGAGTTGCATGCCCAATTCATTGATCTCTGCCCTCCTTAATTTGTTAATATATGCACTCAAGGATATAAATTTCCCCCTGAGTACTGCCTTGGCCGCATCCCACATAGTTTGGTAGGATGTCTCATCATTGTCATTTTCTTCAATGAAATTGTTGATTGTTTGTCATGATTCCTTCTTTGACAAATTGGTTTTGAAGAATCATATTATTTAATTTCCAATTAGTTTTTGATTTTCCTGTCCAGGTGCCCTTACTAATTATTATTTTTATTGCATTAAGATCTGAGAAGTTTACATTTATTATTTCTGCTCTTTTGCATTTGTTTGCAATGATTCTATGCCCTATAACATGGTCAGTCTTTGTGAATGTGCCATGTGCACCTGAGAAGGAGGTGTATTCCTTTTTGTCCCTATTTATTTTTCTCCACATATCAATTAAATCTAATTTTTCTAGGACTTCATTCACCTCTCTTACCTCTTTCTTATTTATTTTTTGGTTTGATTTATCTAGATCTGAAAGAGGAATATTTACATCACCCACTAGTATGGTTTTACTATCTATTTCCTTCTTGAGCTCTGCCAGTTTCTCCTTTATGAATTTGGGTGCTATGCCACTTGGTGCATACGTATTGAGCAGTGTTATTTCCTCATTGTTTATACTGCCTTTAATCAGAATGTAATGACCTTCCCTGTCTTTTTTAATCATATCTATTTTTACTTTGGCTTTGCCAGAAATCATAATAGCCACTCCTGCCTTCTTTTTCTCATTTGACGCCCAAAAGATTTTGCTCAAACCCTGAACCTTAAACTTGTGTATGTCTACCCGCTTCATATGTGTTTCTTGTAGACAACATATGGTAGGATTTTGGTTTCTAATCCACTCTGCTATTTGCTTCCGTTTTATGAGCGAGTTCATCCCATTCACATTCAGAGTTATAATCATCAGTTGTGCATTTGCTGACATTTTCGAATCCTCCCCTATTCCTACCCCCTTTTTCCTTATACTTTTTCCTTTTAAACCAGTGGTTTGCTATTGAGCCGCTATCCCTCATCCCCTCCCTTGATTAACTTCCCTTTCTACCCCCTCCCTTATTTTTCCCCCTCTTTTTGTTTTTTAAGGCCTTATGAATTCCCTCCCCCTTCTCTCCTCCCTTTTTTTTACCTCCCCACTCCCCTGCTCCCCTTGGTTTATCCCTTCTAACTTTCTCAGAAGGGTTAGATAAGAGTTTTATGTCCCAATGGATAGTATAGCTACTATTTCCTCTCCGGGTTGATTACACTGAGAGTAATGTTTGATTATTACCTCTTAATGCTCTCTTCCTCTCCTTCTTATCATAGTATTTGTCCCCTCTCCCTCCCATGCCCTCTTTTTGTTTAATAGAATATCCTATTTTCTTATTCACTCAAGTTTCTCTTGGTGTCCCCTGCTCTTCACCCCCTCTTTCCCATCCCCCATGTCATCTTTCATTATTTAGTGTTCCACCCTCTCCCTGTGAATTATTCTTCTGATTACTATAATAGTGGATACTATAATAGTGAATAGAGTTCACTACAGAGAATTATACATAACATTTCTCTACATAGGAATACAGATAATTAGATCTCACTGAGGCCCTTAAAAAGGCAAATTTAAAAATTATAAGTTTTCTTTCTGTCCCCTCTGTATCTTATTTACCTTTTCATGTTTTTCTCGATTTTTGTGGTTGGATTTCAAACTTTCCATTTAGCCCTGGTCTTTTCTGTGCAAATACCTGGAATTCTTCAATTTTATTGAATGCCCATACTTTCCCCTGGAAATATATAGTCAATTTTGATGGATAGTTGATCCATGGTTGCAAGCCCAGCTCTCTTGCCTTTCTGAATAGCGTATTCTAAGCCTTGCGATCTTTTAGCATGGAGGCTACCAGATCCTGTGTGATCCTGATTGGTGCTCCTTGATATCTGAATTGTCTCTTTCTGGCTTCTTGTAAGATTTTTTCTTTTGCTTGGAAACTCTTGAATTTGGCAATTATATTTCTGGGTGTTTTCTTATCTGGATCGAATGTCGCAGGTGTTCTATGAATCCTTTCAATGTCTATATTGCCCTCTTGTTGTAGGACTTCAGGGCAATTTTGCTGAATTATTTCTGTTAGTATGGAGTCCAGGTTTCTATTAATTTCTGGTTTTTCTGGAAGACCAATTATTCTCAAATTGTCTCTTCTAGACCGGTTTTCTTGGTCTGTCACTCTCTCATTGAGATATTCCATGTTTCCTTCAATTTTTTCAGTCTTTTGACTTTGTTTTATTTGTTCTTGTTGTCTTGAGAGATCATTAGCTTCTAATTGCTCAATTCTAGCTTTTAGGGATTGATTTTCTGCTATAATCTTTCGGTTTTTGGCTATGATCTTTTGGTTTTTGGCTGTAATCTTTTGGTTTTTGGCTGTAATCTTCTGGTTTTCGGCTATAATCTTCTGGTTTCTGGCCATAATCTTCTTGTATTCCTTTTCAATCTTGTCATTTCTGGTGTTCAATTTGCTTATCAGTTCATTTGGTTTCTGAGCCTTACTTTCCATTTGCAAGATTCTACCTTTTAAACAGTTATTTTCTTGCCAGATCTCTTCCATTTTCCTCAAAAATCTCAGTTTTGAACTCTTCCATAGCTTGTGAGGAGTTTTCCTTATTTGAGGAGGGTCCGGATGCTTGTTTGTTCTCCTCCTCTGTTTGCTCGGTTGTCTGGATTTTCTCTGTGTAAAAGTTGTTGAGTGTTAAAGACTTCTTTTTCTTGTTGTTAATATTTCTCTTCTGAACTTCCTGAGACTGGGTAGCAATCGTTAGCCCAGCAGCTTCTCATGTTTATCCTAGAGCTCAGGGTCTGTCCGCGTTCTTTTGGCTCCTGAGGTCTGAGTTCTGGTTTTTTCCAAGGTCAAGCCCCCTGGTGTACCCCCTTGCTTGATCCTCTGCCGGAGGTTTCTTTACAAGTCTCAGGGCACTGCTTCCACAGTCGTATACCTGTCTGCACTGGTTCCCCACTCAGGGTTTCAGATCTTTAGCTCCTGGCTGTGTCTGCCTCCACCCACGCCTCCAACCGTGTCTGCGCTCTGAGCCCGTGCTCTGAGCCCTGTGTCTGCTCTCTGCGGCCTGCTCCCGCGCTCAGATTTTGTTTGTGTTCGTTAGCTTTTTGTGGTCCCAAATCTTGCTGCTCTCAGGAACAGGCCCCAGAGCTGCCAATGACTCGATGGGTGCTCCAAACTTGCTCTATTTCTTTTTAGCTGGCTTCGGCGCTATAGGTGTTGTGTGTGGAGGGGTTGGGGGTGGGGTGGTTGCTCAGCCCACGATTTAGTGAGAGCTGTTTCACCCCTTTATAGCATGGAAATGCCTCGATTCCACGTACCTTCCACTCTGTGCCCTGTTGTGGGGTTCCTCCGTTTGTCTGGACTTGTTTTATTGTCCCCTTGAGGAGTTTTGTGTGTTTCGGTCAGGAGAGGTTAAGAACTGCTTCTTACTCTGCCGCCATCTTAACCCGGAACCGGATCTTACAATCCTTTTTTAAAAAATATTTTCAACACAAACACGAGTAGAAAGTAAAGTAGCCTTGAGGGCAAAATGTCAGCAGAACTTAGCTTTCTCAATAATAAGGCTGTCTTTGCAGCTAGTCTCTTCACAAATAATGTGTTTTTCCAGATGAAAAGTCAACTTTGGAGTTGGATCAACAGGAAAGACACATATCTAACTCAACTGATGATGTTGATTGATGATGATTATGTGTCTGTTTCTATTCAGTAGTCTTTCAGGCTCTTGGAGGGCAAATACCTAGAGGACATTATGGGAGCAGGTCCTACATAAAAGAGTAATGCATAGTCTGGGTTGACCTTGCGAATTATAAACTTTCAGTCTGAAAATATAGTTTTAAATCAGTGGTTCTTAACCTGGGGTTAATAACATGAACTTGGGAGGGAAAGCAACTACATATTTATTTCAATATAATTGATTTCCTTTATAATAGTACATATTTTATTTTTTGCATTTAGAAACATTCTTCTGAGACAGATTTTATAGGCTTTGACTGCCTAAGGAATTCACGACACAAAGTAAGGTCACGATCTCCTGTTTTAAACCATCAGCTCTGTTGTCTGTGGAAATAGGTCAGAGATTGTTTGGGATCTACATTTCATATCAGAGGGATATGGGTTTCTTTTGAGTAAGAAATGAATTGAAGTGAATTTTTTATAAGACATTCCAGTTTTGAGGCAGCTATTTGGTGTAGCGGTCAAGCTCTGGGCCTAGAGTCAGGAAGATCCAAGTTGAAATTTGACTTTAGACACTATCTATATGACAGTGGGCAAGTCACTTAATCTCTGTTTGCCTTAGTATGATAATACTACCTACCTTGCCAAGTTGTTATGAGGATCAAGTGAGATATTTGTAAAGCATGTAGCCCAGTGCCTGACATATAGTAGGCATCATATAAATGCTAATTATTATGATTGTGATTACTGTTGTCTCCATATGGCTCAGTCACTTTGCCTTCCTCCAACAATGCAACAGAAGAAAGGCTCTTTTCTTTACATTTTCTTTCAAGGAATCTTTCCCCACCCACCGTTTTACCTCCCTGTTCCCTTTATTCTTATTAGATATGTATAAAATCCTATAATGTACCTTTCTATGAAAAAAATTCTGTTATAATTAAGATTAAATCATGTTCCCTATTACTCAGTGATATATAATGTCTCACTTTATTCAAGTATATTGGGAAGAGCATTGGGTTTAGAATTTGAAAATGACTTCTGGTCTAGGCTTTGCCTTGAATTTTGTATGGCCATAACGAAATGGCAAACCACTTCAGTATTTTGTCAAGAAAACTCCATATGGGGTTGTGAAGGTAGGACAAATCTGAAATGATAGAACAACAAAATATATGACCTTTGGGAAGTCATTTCCCTAGAGTGAGAATTTGTTTCATTTTACTTATCCATGAAATGAGAATAATAAAACAAACAAAGGGTCACATATCACATGAGATAATGGATGAGGAACAATAAAATGATACAAAAATGGACAGTATAATTGTTTTTGTAATATCTTAATAACTCTTACAAACATATCTCTATTTTATGCTTTATTTAATATGCCTAATCATATGACTTGTTAAACAACATTATTTCTTCTGTTATATTTCTTGAGGAGTTTGTAGGATATAACATGTGCATATATAATTTTTGCCTTTTGGGCACAGGGACTTGGGGAAAGAAATGACCTTGATTTTCATGTTCCCTAATGGTGTTGAGAAAAGAAAAAGAGGGTTATATGAAAAAAGGTAATTAAGAGTTAAGTATGGAAATATATAGTTAATCAGAGCTAAACTCTTAAACACCTATTAGAAGACTTAAACTGACCTTAGCATCCATATGGAGATAGGAGCGTCAGTGCCAGAAATATTTTGCTCTAAAACACTGAGATATGGTTCAAGGGATAGGATTGATTAGGAGACCTTTTCTATTCTTTATCCATTTTATTTTTCTACTGGAGTGTAGAATGAGTCTATATTTCAAGGCACTCTCTTCCTAAATATCTATATCAAATATTTATATCTATGGGAGCTAGAAACCTTGTTGGAAGAGATGGTTTAAGATGCCATTTTGCTCTACCAAATCATATGCTTTTTTAATTATTAATAAAAAATGATCTTTGTCATGGAGAATGTCTACTGCAGAGACAAATGGCAGCAAGATTCTCAATAGATGGCAAAATTCCTCAGATTCTACTGTTTTCACATTATGTGCTAATTATGTCAATACCTAGAACATTTTAGAGTTTATATAAGATCCACAATTAGTCAAAAGAATTTGACCCAGCTATCTGTACAGGAAAAACCAAATAGATGAAGAATGTATATTGTCCAAGCTCTGATGTGTAGTAAAATAGACAGCTTATAGAAGTATATATCTATATCTGGGTATGTATGTATAAATAGATGCTTATCTGTCTTTATCACATCTATATCTATCATCATCATATATTTATATATAACATATGTATATAATAAGAGACAGGAGCTAAATTCAATTCAACTTCAGAAACAATACAATGTTTCTAATGACTTTTTCTGCTATGCTTTATAGCAAGGAGTTGTAGAATACAACATTCTACAGGGACATAAAATTGCAACTTACTTGGAAAGGCCATAGGAAAGTACAGCTTGCAACAAATTGCCAATAAAGAATGGCATGGGAAAAGGGGTATAAAGTGACTCATCCAAGAGATGTCTGACTTTAATAGATGATTGAGCTGCTATGTGGAAAGAATAAGGAACATGGAATAGCTAGGTGGCTGAGTGGATTGAGAGCCTGACCTAGAGACATTAGATCCTGGGTTGAAATCTGGCCTTAGACACTTCCTAGCTGTGTGGATCCAGGTAAGTTACTTAACCCTCATTTCCTAGCTCTTCCCACTTTTCTGCCTTTGAACCAATACAAAGTATTGATTTTAAGGTGGAAGGTAAGGGAAGAAAGAAAGGAAGGAAGGAAGGAAGGAAGGAAGGAAGGAAGGAAGGAAGGAAGGAAGGAAGGAAGGAAGGGA
>NW_025367742.1:0-5774 GCF_016433145.1 Gracilinanus agilis | reverse complement strand
TATATATATATATATGGGACAGCTAGGTAGCACATTGGATAGAGAGTCAAGCCTGAGAATCTGGGTTCAAATTTGACCTCGGAGACTTCCTAGCTGTGTGACCCTTGGCAAGTCACTTAAGCCACTTAACCCCAATTGTCCAGCTCTTGTGGCTATCTTAGAATTAACACTAAGATGGAAGGCACAGGTTTAAAAAAAACCTATATATATAGAAGATTTATGCAAAGTATATAGAAGGCAAACTTAGAAGAGAAGGCTCCCAGAATTGAACAGAAGCCCCTCCTGCCAATGCATCCTCTTATCAAATTCTTTCCCAATATTGGAAACCTCGTTGAAATGTCATCTCCAGGCAAGCCTTTGCTGATTTCTATCCCCAAGCCCTAGGCTAGGCTAGAAGCAATTTTCCTTCCTTTAAATCTCTTCTATGAGAGCGATCAATGCTGTAGTAAATAAAGAACTTCCCTAGATTTAAGTCCTGCCTCTGACACATATTGGCTGTGTGACCCTGGGCCAGTTATCTAAGTGTTCTAGGAAATTCTGTAAGACTATAAATTGCAGAGCCTGTGATGGTCTGCGCTGGCAGAAATTTCTTCACTGGGAATTCCCTAGAACAGTGAAATCATAAAAAATCATTGCCATAATATGACAACAGCATTTATATAGATCTATAAGATTTGTAAAGTACTTTATAAACATTATCTTATTTGACTCTCTCAGAAACTCTGAGTAGGTACTATTATTATCCCCATTTTACAGAGGAAATTGAGGAAGATAGAGGTTAGATGACTTGCCCAGGTTCACATAGCTTGGAAGTGTCTGAAGCTGGATTTAAAATCAAGTCTCAGGGCTCTATCCTTTGTACCACCTAGTTGAGTCAGGCCCCCTGAAAAGAAATTTCTATAGTACTTTGTATCATTTTTATAGCACTTATCACATATTGCTGTGTTATATGCATGCCTGACCTTCTCTAGTAAATTATAACCTTTTTCAGAGTGAAGACACAGTACTATCTTTCTTTTCTCTACCTAGTCTACTACTTGGTCTTACCACTTAATAATTATATTGTTGATGAAAGAATTGAATAATTTTGTATTGTTGAATAAATGAATTTGAATAATTCTTGTGCTGTTGAGTGAATAAACTGAATATTTCTGATATTGTTGAATGAAAGAATTTAATTATTGATCTTGGAAGGAAGATGGAAAACTCATTCTATTTTCTGGCTACCTGATGATTTCATTAAAAGATTTGGTAAAAATGTGAAAGGTGAGCTAAGCAATAGTCCAGATCTGTGTTGGTGAACCTATCGCACGTGTGCCAGAGCATTCTGCAGAGGGCTGTTTCCTTATCCCCCTCCACTGTGCCTTGAGGACATTTCTCACATGACCCACCCCTCTGCCCAGCAGCCCAATGGGAGTACTTCTTACCTCCCCCATCTGGGGTAAGTTTGGGGCTCACATGAGGCCCGAGGGTTGCAGTTTAGGCACTCAGTCTCTAAAAGGTTGGCCAATGTGGGCCCAGATCTTGAGACCCTGCTCTCACTCCAAATGTAGTTATGGTCTTTCAACAGAAGGGAAGCCAGAAGGCTCCCAGGCTGAGAGCAGAGGGACAGCTCCTAAGATATATTTCACTCTCTTTATAATTTTGTCCAGGGCTCATCCAACCCCAGAGGAAAATCTGAAAATGCAAAAAAAAAAAAGAGAGAGAGAGAATAACTTTAAAGAAATTAACTTCTCTTGGCCTTAAAGAGGTCTGACACAAAGCAGGGTGCTTGAGAATAAAAATATGGAACAGACATTAATAGCATTGGGGTTTGACTTGTTGTGTCATATGTTATGTCTACAGCTGGTGGCCAGACCATCTGGGGGGGAACTTGTATAGTGGCTAGTAAAATGTGATTTACTAGAACATGGTTTTTATTGGATAAACAATGCTTGAGCCTTTTTCCCCCTTGGAAGGTGATAGGAGTTCAATGGAGAAAAGGACACAATGTCTATTAAAGTGAGCCTGGTTGTTTAATTGTGTTAACTCTGGTGTTTGGGGATATTCTTTTTTGTGGTAAAGGCACTGTAAAACAGAATATTTATTGGATGTACATATACTTTTTTTCTGCTGGGCTCTCAGATCTGCCAAGTATTTTTAGTTTTCTCATTTGGAAGGTATCTTTATCTACTGAGTGATGAAGTTAAATTAACTACACTTCAGTTTCCACATTCTCAGGAATTTTTTTTTCTGGGAAGAGAAAAGGAAGAGAGAGATGCAATGGGGATAGAAGAGGAGAGGGGAAGAGGAAGAAATAAGAGAGAGGAAGTGAGGAAAAGAGGAAGAGGGGAGAAACATCTTTAATAGTTATTTATCATGGGAGCCGCGGGGTGGCTCACTGGATCGAGAGACAGGAGTTCCTGGGTTCAAATCTGGCCTCAGACACTTCCCAGCTGGGTGACCCTGGCCAAGTCACTTAATCCTCATTGCCTAGCTCTTACCGCTCTTCTGCCTTGGAGCCAATATACTGCATTGATTCTAAGACAGAAGTTAAGGATTTTTAAAAAATGTTATTTATCATGCTCATGGACCCAAGCAAAGCATTCAGAATTCAGGGACCCCGGCTGGCTCTTCCTCAAACAGCGTGTTGTGAAACTTCAGAACTGTCATTAAAATTGTGCCAATATTCTTTTATTCTGAGCTCATACTCCTAGGCTCGTATGGTGAACCAGCCGCCCTGTATTAGTTCTTTGGTGACAATGGGATTTAGTGTGCAACAAAAGGAAGGTATGAATTGGGTATTTTTATACATGGTCATGCACATGGGAAGCTCAATAAGAAATATGGATCGAAACCCTTTTCTGTCTCCAGATCAAGTAATATGATTCCTAAATTATTCAAGTGGAGCAGTATTTTTTAAAACCCGTATCTTCTGTCTTAGAATCAATACTAAGTACCGGTTCCAAGGCATGAGTGGTAAGAGCTAGGCAATGGGAGTTAAGTGACTTACCCAGGGTCACAGAGTCAGGAAATGTCAGAGGCCACATTTGAACTCAGGACCTCCTGTTTTCAGGGCTGGTTCTTTATCCACTGAGCCACCTAGCTGCCCTCAGCAGTATTTTAAAAAATATATATTTTATTGCTATTTCCTGTTTGCTATATCATTACAATAATGTATGCATCTCTCCGCGTTCCTCTCCCAGAGAATCTTGATTTGACCTTACCCTACTCCTATCCCCCACCTCCACATCATTCATTTCTTTCCATCCTCCTGTCCCACTACCCTCTCTTTACGTTCCCTTCCATGTTGTAATGAAGTTCTACAAAAGGAGCATTCACCTATAGGCAAGATGTCACCAGATTTTGACCCTAATAACCTGTCTCTCCTTCACTTAACCTCAACCAGATTTCTGCCTTTACCTCATCTTCTTGTATCCATTTAGAAAGAAGTCTCTTACTAGTCTCCCTGTTGTCACTGTTGCTATTATTGTCTCTACCTGCTAAATTTATTCATTTCTCCTGTATTTCTCTCTTGTGGGTATATTGAAAGGCAAATAGTATCTTCAGTCTTGGTTTTCTTTCTAAAAATGTTTCAGTCTCTTCTTTATTATTGAACATCCATCTATTTTCCTGTATGATGAAGCTCAGATTCACAGGATTGGACTGCATCCTGAGCTCCAATACTCTTCAGAACACACCATGCCATTCCCTCTTCCTTTTTCTAGCAGATAAAAATTGGTCTTCTATTGTTAATTGCACTCCCTTGAATTTAAAGGTTTTTTTTTTCTTAATGGCTTGCAGAACTTGTTTCTGAATTGAATTGTTAAATTTAACCACTCTGGGTCACCTAACTGGTTCAGTGGATAGAGAGCCAGGTCTAGAGATGGGAGAACCTAGGTGCAAATTTGGCCTCAGACACTTCCTAGTGTGTGACCCTGGGCAAGTCACTTAACCCCAGTTGCCTAGCCCTTACTACTCTTTTGCCTTGGAACCAATACTTAATATTGATTCTAAGAAAAAAGGTAATGGTTTTTGAGGGGGGAAATTTTTAGCCACTACGTGTCTTTGAATTTGTTTTTCTGGAGGCAATCTATGAATGCATTTAATTAGAATTTCACTTCATTTCTTTCTTTCTTTCCTCCTCCCTCCCTCCCTTCCTTCCTTTCTTATTCTTTCTTTCTTTCTTTGCTTCTTGTTTCCTTGTTTCCTTCTTCCTTCCTTCCTTCCTTCCTTCCTTCCTCCCTTCCTTTCCCTTATCTTCCATCTTAGAATCAATACCATTTTGTGGTGCCAAGGCAGAAAAGCTATAAGGGCTAGGCAATGGAGGTTAAGTGACTTGCCCAGAGTCACCCAGCTACAAAGTTTCTGAGGCTAGATTTGAACCCAGGACCTCTTATCTCTAGCTGCCCCCAAGGAATTTCATTTTCTATATTTAAATGTTCTGAACAGTTCTCTCCTATTATTTCCTTCATTGTGGTGCTAAGGTGTTTTGTTGTTTTTGTTGTTGTTGTTGTTGTTTTTTGGTACTATCATGTTCTTCTGGGAATCTTAGATTGTCTCTCTGTATATCTGTCGTTGAGTTCAGTATATTTTGTTTTCACATGAGCATATTTTCTTTTAATGTCATTATTTTTTGCTTCTCTTTTTCTAGGCTGTTTTTCACTTCTGTGTATTTGCACTACCAATATATTTTTGTTCTTGAGTTTCTTTGGTGGGATTTGCAGTTGCAGATTCAATTTTTCCTCTCTCGTTCATTATTTTTGCTGTGCAGAGCAGAAATCCTGCTCTCATAATTCTTATTTCTCTTTTAAACCACTCTGGAATAGTGTATTGTGTTTTCATGTTCTTCTTAAGGTCCTCTGTCTCATTAAATTTTAGAAAATTTCCTTTCCAGAATTTATTCATAGATGTTTTAATTCATTTACCAGATCTAGAGACTGTATTTTCCTCTGCTGTTACTGTTTTAATTGTTGATTTATCTGTTCATATTCAAGTTTCTTAAGGTTTTTATTATTGAAATCTTTGGTACTTTAAGTCTTTTTTCCTCTCTATTTTCTTTATCATTTACATTCTAGGAATGCAAGGATCCAGAGCAGGGCTAAGGGACTTATGAGAAAGAAAACTAGCCACATTCAGAGGAAGAACTGTGGGAGGAGAAACACAGAAGAAAAACAACTGCTTGATCACGTGGGCTGATGGGGATATTATTGGGGATGTAGACACTAAATGATAATTCTAGTCCAACTAACAATAATATGGAATTAAGTCTTAATCAATGATACTTGTAAAACCCTGTGGAATTGTGCGTCGGCTATGGGTGGTGGTGGTAGCGGGGTTTGGGGGAGAGGGAAAGAACATGAAACATGTAACTATGGGAAAATATTCAAAATAAAAATAAAAATTTTTTTAAAAACATTTACATTCTGACTCCCTCCTCTCTAATAGTAGTTTTCTTGGAGCTTAGATCTCAAAGCATCTCAGCCTCTTCCCACAGGGGGCAAATCACCAACCTAGAGTTTTAACTGATTTTAGGTCATCAGAACAGTCCTCATTTGGATATTGTGCTCTTCTCCCAAGGTTCAATGGAGTGTTGCATAGCCCCTCTTGTGGAGATGCATAGTGTCCTGTCCAGGTGACCTGTCCCACTCCCTCTGTTCTGATATCAGGCCTGGCACCAGAAGTTCAGAACATTTTTTACCTTGGTGCACTGGCAGTTCAGAGCTTTGCAACTCTGTTGCTTCCAAGCTCCTCCCCACCAAACTTTTGCTTCTAAGGGGCTTCCTTCCTTCCTT
>NW_025367741.1:0-4781 GCF_016433145.1 Gracilinanus agilis | reverse complement strand
ACATTAATATATTATAAAATACATAAAATGTTATTATAAAACATTAATATTATTAATAAATACTGCTTGAGTTTTTTCAGAACTCAAGAGACCAATATTATCAAACAGAAAAAGCCTGTGTCAGGAGCCTGATAGGACTGCTAGTCCTGAAAACTCACTAAATTTGAAAAAATAGGTGTTTTTTTTAAACCTTTGCCTTCTGTCTTAGCATCAATTCTAAGATGGAAGAGCCACAAGGGCTAAAGAACTATTGTTATGTGACTTGCCCAAGGTCACAAAACTAGAACGTATCTGAGGTCAGATTTTAATCCAGGTCCTTCGGACTCTAGGCCTTGCAATCTATCCACCACTATGCCACCTAGCTACCCTTTCCGATAAAAATCTTAACTACCAGTACTAAGATGTCAAAATATATTTCAACCTCAGCACCTGCCCTTTCTTTGACGAGGGATATAGATGAGGGGAAAGAACTCTAGAATGTTAAATCTCATTGTTTGATTTAAACAACGCTGGGTCTTATAAAGGAGCAACTAGGGTTCTATATTAACAGTGAGAGGGAATGATTGATATTATTATATTATTGATTTATATCATTCATTTAGATTGGGAGACCTTAAGCAGATTAACAAAGGAGTGCTATTAGAGAACCAAGTAATGTATTCTTGGTTTTCAGAATGAATTCTGTTCCTCCAATGCCACTTAAAAAGCAAAAAAAAAAAAAAATCCCAAAACTTTCTATTACTATCAGGTAAACCTTAAACAAGTCTCTGGTAAGATAAAAATTCTGTAGCCCTTTCTCTTCTCTTATTAGAGAAAATTCAAGAATGAGATAGATTCTACTAGGTAAATGCACACAATACTTATCAGAATTTCACTCATATCTTTAAACAAATCCTCTGGATTTGATAAATCACATTCTACCATTTTTGGAAAAAAGTGGGGGCTTGGGGGAGACACAAGAGAGATCAACTGTACAAATTTTCCTTATGTTTTACTCTTCATAAAGATACGATATGCTAAAATTCCATTTCTAGCAAAGAATGCTCTAAGGAAGATTTGATCACCTAAAAGAATGTACAACAATAATATAGCATCACCAAATATTTGTATAATACCTACTATATTTATATAATGACTAGCTGCCAGATGCTATGCTAAATACTTTAGAATTATTATCTCATTTGATCCTCACGATAGCTCTGGGAGGTAGATGCTATTTACGATTCTCATTTTATAGCCAAGGAAACTGAGGCAAACAAGGTAAGTGACTTGTTCAAGGTCTCATTGGGTATAGTAAGTATTTGAGGACAGATTTGATCCCAGGTTGTCTGGACTCCAAGCCAGTGCTCTGTGCACTATGGCACCACCTAGCGCAAAGCCCTGGCTCTAGGGGCCCTTGGAACACTACACCAGGGTCTTGGTGTGTAAGATGAGAGGGCTGCACTCTTAAATGACCACTGAGGTTCCTTCTAACTTTAATTCTATGATCTTAGAACCTCTCGGCAGCCCACTGATCTACTCTAGTTATTTTCTACGATGGTGCCCACCTAACAGTGGGGATTAGTACTGGGGATTATCAGAAATGCCGGTTTCTGGAGGTTTTTGGTTGGTTAAAGCCACAGGCTCGGCTCAAATGCCACCCTAGTTATCCCTCAAAAAAGTCGTCTTTCTTCTTCTCTCCCCTCTTCTCTTTTTCCAAACAAATGAGAATCAACCTGAGAAAAACAGTATTAATTAAATACAGTAGGACCTCATTTTATGAGAACTCAACACACGCCAATTCAAGTATACTCTCAATTGGCAATCAAAAAAAAAGGGCAGAAAAATATGTAAAATTAAAAAAAATTAATTACATGCTAAATTCATGCCATCTTCACAAAGAGGCGTAAATTCTCGCAGCAGTTTGCCCAATTGCGCTCATTCTGGCTCTGAGGAGCACTGGTGTGAGTCATTACGGTGTTTGGCGCCAAACATCGCTCCTATGTGTCCCCGCCAGAGAGCAGAGCTTCTCTTTGTTTCATTAACGCTATTTAGTTATTAATAATGGCCCCAAAGTACCCGAGTTGTGATGCTGGCAGCTCTGATAAACTTAAGAAACGGCATAAAGTGGCTAAGTATGTTTGTATAAAAAATACTTATTAACTAACAACGTTTGCTCTTATGCATGATTTTCAGCTTATGTGGAGGGTCTTGGAATGCACAGGTCCTATAAAATGTGGTGCTGCTGTACCATGAATGAAAACCAGCCCCAGGCAATGGTAATATTCTTTCAATTCAAATTTGTCTTTGCTAACATAGCTGGAACCTGGGGGTTACCTCTGCTTCTTCCTCTAGCCCCATTTTTTATTTTAAATAATTTTCTATGTGTTGTCAGGTCTACATCCTTAATACCTCTTGGGCTTGTCCCCTCCATTCCCATAGCCACCCCCTGCAGCACAAACCTTCATCATAGCCTGCCTGGATAATTGGCCAAACGATCTTTTTCCCTTCTGCTCCATTTCAATCATCCATTTCAATCATTCCCCAATACAGCTGCCATAAAAATCCTCTGAATAAATCTGATCTCTTGTCTGCTCAAAAAAAAAAAAAAATTCAGTGGCTCCTTACTACTATCTGCTAGGTAAATCTCAGATTCTTCTAGGTCAGTGAGGGCAAACCTATGACTGACAGGCATAGCCATTTTCGATGACACACACACAGAGAAGTATGGGGTGGCATGATGAGGATGAAACACTTGCTGTAGTGTAGTGTAGACACTCTGTATACTATAGATGACAATTCTACCTATATGAATTTACCTATTTTGCTTTATTAAATATAGTTATATATATTACAATTATACATTTTTGTTATTTAAACTATAAATATCGTGAAATTATGTTTTTTTTCTTGAAGAGACACACCACTCGAGTTATGCTCGTTTTTTTGGTGAATTTTGACACACCAAGCTCAAAAGGTTGCCCATCACTGTTCTAGGTCCTACACAATTCTAAACATCTCACGTACTTGATGCACCGGGACACCTAAAACCCTGCTTCCCCAAACACCGTCTGATCTTTCCCGCATGTGTGCTTTTTTGGCTCATTGGGAAATGTCTCTTAGCCCTAACATTGGCCTTTTGCGTGTCTAGACATTCTTTAGATGTCCTGGCTGTCACATGTCATGTGAAATGCCAATTCAAATCCAGTCTTTTCTCTGAAGATTCCCCTGAACTCTGTATCCTTCTTAATCTCACTTAGACTGTGGGTCTACAATGTTCAACTTGAAAGATGACTGTATATTACAGTTATCTGGTTTTTTTTATTTGGTTTTTTTTTGGGGGGGGGGTCCATATTCTTTTAGAACTTACCATCCCACAAGGGCTAAACTTTCAATCTCTAGCACAGTGCTCTGGATACAGTGAGCAACTAATAAAATATTTCTTGAGTAAAACTGAATTTGTTGAAATTTCCATTAGTTGACTCAGTATTTGCTTCTACCCAAGACTGACATTAAGGAGTTTGGACATGAACAATACTTTGTCGAATGTTCATTTCCTCACACTTACTCCCTTTTTTGTCCATCTGGTCAATATTTGGTTAGCTGTATACCCAACTGAGTTGAATGGGGATACACAGTTCCAAAAGGCATGGCTTCCATATTTTAATCCATCAGGTATAATAACATCATATAGCCATTTGATGAATATTATTTGAATTAAATGATATTTCATTTTGAGAAAAGCATTAAAACATTTTGATATCTTAAAAATGTTTTAAGTGTTTTGGCTATTTTAACAAACAAAAGAAAATAGTCCCTCCTCTCCTGTGAAAGAAAGGGAAACAATCTCATTTAGTTTTATTTGGTCACTAGGAAAAATATTACTGAGAAAGCAAATTTTTGGGTTGTCCACCTAGCACCAAAGAAGAAAATGATGTGTAAATAGAATCAGCTCTAGCCCATTCATAGTTAAACTCATACTTAACCTAGGCATAGAAATGATGTAATTCCTCACCTTCCTTAGTGGGGAGGGGAGACAAGTTACCCACAAGTGACAATAAGTAACAAATCAAGAACAAGGGACTGCCCTTTGGGCAGTCCAAATCAATGTGGAGACTGCCATTTGTCCGCTTGAATTAGAGGTGGACCCATGGGAAGTGACGAAAGACACTATCTCTTCAAGTATGTTGGTTACTTCCTGTGGAGGCAGTTCCCGCCTTGAACTTGGTGCTGAAGGATCTCCTGAGACCACAGACCGCTTGCACTCTGTATTGTCATGTGGGTAAGTTAGGCTGACTTCCTTGGCCTACCTAGGCCGCTTCTAAACTCTGCTTTAAGTAGGCACAAGCCTATCTGGTTGTTAGGCCTTGTGGCTTGTAGCCTGATTCATTTAGCCTTTTAACCTTCTCTCTCTCCAGGCCTCTCCCTTTCTCTTTATTCCTATACTTTTACCTTCCTAGTTGTAAATAAACTTGCCTGAACCCGATGCGGACTTGGGTCTGATTTAATTACGGAATCAATCTGAACTGTTGATTCCTGGAGGCCACGTTTTAAATATATATCTATAAAGCACCTAAATTTCCCTCTTACAATGAAACCCAAGTGATCAAATTCAGGCTTGGTGTTTTCTTCAATATTACTGTGCTGCTCCCTAGAAGAGACATTTGAAGGGCTAAAAATAGTGTTGTCTTATAAGAATAAGACAGCCAGTCAGTTGTTTTAGTCATGTCCAACTCTTCATGACCTCATTTGGGATTCCTTCCTTCCTTCCTTCCTTCCTTCCTTCCTTCCTTCCTTCCTTC
>NW_025367740.1:0-12923 GCF_016433145.1 Gracilinanus agilis | reverse complement strand
TCCTTTCCTTTCCTTTCCTTTCCTTTCCTTTCCTTTCCTTTCTTCCTTCCTTCCTTCCTTCCTTCCTTCCTTCCTTCCTTCCTTCCTTCCTTCCTTCCTTCCTTTCTTCTCCTCTCTTCCTCTCCTTCTTTCTCTCCCCCCTTTTCAGTCTCTCTCTCTCTCTTTCTTTGACCCTTAACTTCTGTGTATTGGTTCTAAGATAGAAGAGCAGTGAAGGCTAGGCAATGGGGTTTAAATGACTTGCCCAGGGACACACAACTCCGAAGTGTCTGAGGCCAGGTTTGAACCCAAGACCTTCTGTCTTAAGAAGGCTCTATCCACCGAGTCACCTAGCTGCCCCCTTCCCTGGAATTTCTGAGTGTGGTCAAAAGTGAAGGCAGAGGTGGTGACTCCAAGGCACATCTGAATTCCTAAATCGAATCTCTTCTGCGTTCCCAGGAACAGGGTCTTGGGCTTCAGAGAAGCCAAGAAATGGAAGGCTCTTTCTGGATGCTGGTTTCTGCTGGTGGAGCTACAGTGTTGTTTGATTCGTCAGGTGATTTGTTCTCCTAAATGGCATTCAAACCCCTTCCTCACTCAGGGCTCTCCTACCTTTCCAGGCTTATTAGACCTTCCTGCCCTGCACATATGCTTTGTTGGGTGGTAGCCAGAGTGAGACCATGACCTCTGACCCCACCAAGAGTGTAAACAGCAAAAGAAGCTCCAGCTCTTCCCATGGGAAAACTTGTGTGTGACCCGAGTCACCCCAGGCAGCGTGCCTTCTTTGTTCTGTTTCCATTATAATGTTTGGCCTCGCCTGGGATTGGTGCGGAGATCCGCCATGTTAGTCTGTCCCACTGCTACTTGGGACTGGCCTCTTATGAGTAACACCAGCCCTCAAATCCCAAATTCATCTAATAGGTGAGGGTTGCAAGGGACACCGCCAGGGGCTCTGTCACCCACTCCCCTGTTCTGGGTCAGACTGGGGCAAGGAGATCTGCACAGCAGGGTGGGGGTCACCAGCAGGTCACCGGCCTGGGACGAGTCCAGGAGCAGACGATGGCCCTGTGGCCGTGATGCCAGGAGCAGGTTGGGGACTCAGTTCTGGCCTCCAGTCTGCAGCGGGATCACCGGGGTGGGAGTCCCAGACCCTGTTGGGTGCACGAACCCAATAAAACCTACTGACAACCAAGCTGGCTCTCTTTCTTTGGTATCTCAGTATTCTTGTGGAGGCTGTTTCACCCTATATAGTGGCATAATCAGTACAGACTATACCAAGTGTCCTTACACTTGGTGTAGTCAGCAGGATTCTATGCTCTCCGGCAAATCGTGTGTCTTTACACTCTTTGATCCAGGGGCTTAGGCCGCTGGTGTTCCATGGATGTGTATGACCTTCTGTCTCTCAGCTCTGGCTGCCCCCATGCCTTCCTTCCTCCACTCTGACTACTGATGCCCCTGGCTTCCATGAAATTCCAGTGCTTTGGAGGCAACTAGGTGGTTCAGTGGATACAGAAGCAGGCCTAGAGATGGGGGGTCCTGGGTTCCAGTCTGGCTTCAGACACTTCCTAGCTGGGTGACCCTGGGCAAGTCACTTAACACCAGTTGCCTAACCCTTACTGCTCTTCTGCTTTGGCACCAATACACAGTATGGATTCTAAGGCTGAAGGTAAGGGGTTAAAAAATTCCAGTGCCTTACTTTTGCTCATTATTTCCTCTTCATTCTGTTTTTTAGAAGGAACACATCTGAATCAGACACATACAAATTAAAACAAGTACCAGGGGACACTCATCCATTGGGTCCCCAGGGGAGAGTCATCATCCACTGGGTCCCAGGAGGACCCACCAACTTTTAATGCTCCCGAGAGCATGGGACCCCCCGGCAAAGTCTGTCTATTTCCCTCCAGGTCTGAGCTCTGAAAGCTCCTGATCCAGTTTGGGGCCTGTTGGCTCCCGGTCGGGAGTTTCAGGAGAATGCCACTGGACTCATTCGTGCTGGCTACCGGGCTCTTGGGGGTCACGGCTCACCTTGTGTCTGGGAATCACACCCCAATGATCCCGCTTTTGTCTTTAACCTTTGTCCAATAGGCCCCATGGCATTCTGAAAGGAGTATTTCAGGAATTTATTCTTCTATGTGACTTTGTACATATTAGCAGGCAGATAACAAGCCCAAGTCCTCATTTACTTAGTTGTTTGGGATATGGAATGACTACCCCAGTCAGCCCGAAAACATTGTAATCATTGTTTCAAAATTCCATAACCCAGACAGACTCTTTTTACAGGGATGATGACCTTGCCCACACAGCTGGGTTTAAAGAGCCACGCAAGTTTACAGATAAAGGGGATTCTGCAAGGCCTTTTCTTTGTAACTCTTCCCAATGATTTCAGCTCATGTATCTGGGAGTTCCTCTGAAGGCTTGGGCTTGTCCCCCTAAATAAGTTTCTTTTTTTGTAGGGAGGAAACAAAGTTTTAAAATTTGAATGTGAACAAATTACAAAAAATGGGTGGGAGCCTCATACATTTGCAGCAAAGTTTCCATCTTAGAATCAATATTGTGTATTGGTTCCAAGGCAGAAGAGCAATAAGGGCTAGGCCAGTGATGGCAAACCTTTTAGAACCTTTTAGACAGCATGTGCCGTGCCCTGTCCCTGTCACCTTACCCCAGACGGGTGCTCTGTTCAGGGGAGGTAGTAAGTGCTTCTATTGGGCTGCAGGGCAGAGGAGTGGGGAAGGGACAGTGGGGAGGGGAAGGGGAGCAGCTCCACCCGAGTCCCTCTGCCTTTCTAGTAACTAACTCTGGCAGGTGATGAGGAGTGCGTGTCTTTGGCATGCATGCCATAGGTTTGTCATCACAGGGCTAGGCAATGAGGGATAAGTGAACAGGTTTTATTGGGATTAATTGGAGGCGTTACTCACAAGAGTGAGGCCAGTCATCCTGGGTGGCAAGAGGACAAAGTAACATGATCACCCAGCTAGGAAGTATGAGGTCATATTTGAACTCGGGACCTCTCGTCTCTAGGTCTGGCTCTTGCACCACTGAGTCACCTAACTGCCCCCTAAAGTTTCCAATTTCAACACACACACACACACACCAGTTGAGAAGGTCATTTTAAAATGGGACAGTCCTTACCTTTAGTTCGTAAGACTCCCTGGGTGCCTAATTGGATCTCCAATCAAACTCAATTGCTTTTTGGTTCCCCCCCACCCCCGATTCCCCTTCCATTTCCTCCCCTGTCCCCCCCTTCTGGAAATCAGGAAAGGGTTCATAATAGCCAGGCAGATTCCAAGGGCCAAGGCTGTTTCTTTTCTCTGATAACCACCTCCAAACCTGCCTCTCTGCAATCAGTGAGATGACCTTCCTCTCCTAGCAGTTCCCCATCAATCTGCCATTCGAAGGCTGAGGGGGTAGAGGATACTCTCAGTCCTCCATGCAAATTTTAAAGAAACGGAAAGCCAATTATTATTTGAGCATTTATAAACACATTCACAAATGGGCATATTTTAACCGCAATATAGGTCTGAGGGGAAAAGATTCCTCCTCTGGCCTTGTACATTCCTGAGCCTGGCCACGGTTCAGGAATATTAAAGGGAGAGAGAGAATCTTTCTGCAAACTTCCAGAAATTCGCATCGGTAACAAGACGCAGAGAGATACATTGGTGGCAAAGAAACTCTGTGGACACAATTACCGGCTCTGAGACACGAACCCAGACAGCTATGAGACAGAGGCCCCATTATTAGAACTCGCTTCTCCTCGCCTGCCTTGCTCCAAGTCTCCAGAGGCCACGCTGCCTGCCACAACACATAGGCATATATACACAGTCTGGGAAATGATTACCCTTTTAAAACTATACCCGTCTGGTTTCTCGCATCATCTGATCCGACCTTTCTCTCTTACCTCCTACTTGCTTTTTTACCAATTATATCTCGAATCATCTTCACGGAGTTTTTCCTCCTCTGCCTCTCTCCTGGAAGGGAGGGAAGGAGAGAGGGGAAGAGAAACTCCCTCTTTTCTTCATCCTGTGATACAGAGGGCAATTGCTGGGGTTTTTTAACCCCTACCTTCTGTCTTAAAATAAATACTATGGGGAGCAGCTGGGTGGCTCAGTGGATAGAGAGCCAGGCCTAGAGACGGGAGGCCTTGGGTTCCACTGTAGCCTCAGACACTTCTTAGCTGGGAGACCCTGGACAAGTCCCTTTACCCCCATTGCCTAGCCCTTTTCACTCTTCTGTCTTGGAATTGATAAGAAGAAGGACAACTAGGTGGCTCAGTGGATTGAGAGTCAGGCCTAGAGATGGGAGGTCCTAGGTTCAAATCTGGCCTTAGACACTTCCCAGCGGGGTGATCCGGGGCAAGTCCCTTCACCCCCATTGCCCAGCCCTTTTGGCTCTTCTGCCTTGGAACCAATATACAGTACTGATTCTAAGACAGTTGAGGGTTTTTTTTTAATCTGCCTTAGGCAATGGGGGTTAAGTGGCTTTTCCGATGGCTGGCAAGCGAGATCTAAAATGGAGACCCCAAGGGATTTGCCACTCTCCTGGAGTCTGTTCTTTGAAGAATCCAAATGGAAGATGACAGCTGTCCTGGTGCCAGTCAGCTGGAGTCTCCAGAGGGAAACTAGCCCTTGATTCTTTTGACACCGACTGGAAATCCGTCAATGGGCTGGCACTCTGGGGATCTCGTGGCCTTGCTCTTAGTGCACCCACAAAACCGAATTCATAAAATAAGGAAGCAGCTTTGCTCTAGAGAAAGGAGCATCGGAAACCTGGTTCAGATCCATGTAAGCAATTAAGTGCAGAAAGGAGGCCCAGAGTTCTCCTGGGCCCTCCAGAAGGAGAGGGGAAAAGAAGTAGGAACAGGGCTACCAAGTTCTCTGTCCTCTTCACAGTGCCCAGACAAGAGGAAACACACAGGAACAGGACTCACAGATTTCTGCTTCCTTTGCGGCTGTCACTTCAAGACTCTTCATGGCCTGGCCCTTTTTTGACTTCCCATCATTCCAGTACATTTGAATTGAGCATTAATTTATGATATTATGAATTGAGAGGAGACCCTCCTGGTTCTTTGGGTACTCTCGGGGAAAGGCCTTGGCTGGCCTCGAGAATGGCCACTATCTTGAATTAGCCAAAGAGGGGGTAGGGCCAAACAGTGCAGCAGAGACAAGCGACGGGAGGAGTACAGAGGCAGAAAGCACTGCGGGGACTGGGAAATGAGATGGCCAGAGGCAGCTGGGTGGCTCAGTAGATTGAGAGCCAGGCCCAGAGACAGGAGGTCCTGGGTTCAAACACTTCCTAGCTGTGTGACCCTGGACAAGTCACTTCACCCCCATTGCCTAGCCCTTACCACCCTTCTGCCTTGGAACCAACACACAGTATTGATTGTAAGATGGAGGGTAAGGGTTTAAAAAAACGGAATGGCCAAGACAGACGGTATCGCTTACATGCCCAAGGATTATCATTGAGAGGACTCAACCTGGACCCCAAGAAAAGAGTGGACGGGGAGCAGAAGTTGATCTCATTTTGATAGGGTTTTGTGGGGGGAGGCGGAAGAAACAGACCAGTTTCTATGTGTGCCACCTTGGGGTTAGTTCATTGACATCCACATTGTTTTAACATTATTTGTGAAACTGCCATATTGCATCTCGTGTCTAGAACTGTGGAGGCCTAGAACTGACACACTGGGAATTGACACATCGTGGGACCTACTCTCATGGCTCCTGCTGACTCAGCCCCTATCAGCAGGATATCCAGTTTGGTCGGTCTATGGTACAGCTTGTGAATTCTGCTGCTTTGGCTGATGGGATGCTTTGTACCCGACTTCCAGGCTCCCCTTGGCCATCGTCCTTCCTATTGTTCTCCCTGTTACTTCGACACAATTTTGACAAGGACGAGATAAAAGTTTTCATGTACGCTGGTCCAGTCCATGTCCTCTGGAGTCTCCTGCACAACAATCCAGCTCCCTCTGTGCCTCTCTGCGTTTCCCACCCCTAGAAAGAACAATCCCCTCCTCACTTCTATCTCTCGCTGTCCTTGGCTTCCTTAAAGCTACAGCTCAAGCCCCACCTTCTCTCCTGGACCCTTCAGCTGCTGGTGCCTTCCCATCCCCACCAGCAGAAGTGACGTGCTTTCTTTGGGTCTCATACGTACATGCTTGAGGATCCAGGCTGCTTCCTGGTCCACTTGTGGAAGTTCCCACCGACGCTGTTCTCGTGACTCTTCTTCTAGCCTCGGTTGGCTCAGTCACTGTACTGGAGTGAGCACCGGCTTTCCAGGTGTGATACTTCTCCCTGCCTCTACCAGATTCTGGTCCATTTACCTGAGCCCATCTCCCCGGCTTTCCTGAGGCAACCCTTCCACCCTTTCTGGCCACCTCTCTGTACTATTCTGACCAGGTCGGGAGGCCTTGTCTCTGTTTCTCTTCCTGTTTTCTTTGTCAGCCGTCTTTCTAGGACTCCTTTTGAGATATTTCCTGGCCTTGACATGGTACCTGTGGACTTCTAGCTGACTCGTCACAATGCCAGTTTAACCACAAATCCATCCAGAGTAATCTTTTCTTTTTTTTAAAACTCTTACCTTCTATCTTAGAGTCAATACTGTGTAGTGGTTCCATGGCAGAAGAGTGGTAAGAGCTAGGCAATGGGAGTGAAGTGACCTGCCCTGGGTCACACAGCTGGGAAATGTCTGAGATCAGATTTGAACCCAGGACCTCCTATTTCCAGGCCTGACTCTCTATCTACTGAGCCTCCTTACCTTCCATCTTAGAATTAGTAATGTATATTGGTTCCAAGGCGGAAGAATGGTAAGGGCTAGGCAATAGGGGTAAAGTGACTTGCCCAGGGTCACCCAGCTGGGAAATGTCTGAGGCCAGATTTGAACCCAGGACCTCCCGTCTCTAGGTCTGGCTCTCAATCCAACTGAGCCACACAGTTGCCTCCATGAGTAGTCTTTATAAACAGAGCTTAACACTTCCTAGCTGGGTGACCCCTGGCCAGGCCACTTAACCCCCTTGCCTAGTCTAGCTTTGGTGAATTTTTTCCAGAGGGCAAATTCAAGCTGTCTGTGAACCCCCACATTACTGGAGAGAGCTGAGGGAGGAAGTGCTTGCTTTGGGTGGCTGGGCAGAGGGATGGGATATACAAAAAATATCCTCAGACATTAGGAAGAGGGGAACAGATCAGCTCCCTCCCTGAGTGCCAGCTCTGCCCACGTGCCACATCCATCTTCAGCAACACCGACCTAGCTCTTATGGCTCTTCTGCCTTCTAAGACAGTGGGTAAGAATTTTTTAAAATACATTGTACTAAGACCTTTTATTTTCTCACTACCTAAATATACTCCTATAGCCTTCTGCCTATTCCCTCCCAGAAGATCATCTCATATAAAGGCAGGGTGGGGGAAGGGGACAATAAAACCCATTGATACGTCTTTTAAAAATCTGCAAATATATGTACTATTATTCCACCCCTGGGGACCTCTCACCTCTGCAAAGTGCTCCCAAGGGGATACGATCCCTGGCAAAGTCTGCTCCCTTCCCTCCTGCTCTGAGCTCTGAAAGCTCCTGATCCAGTTTGGAGCCTGTGGCTCGAACCCGGTAGGGAGTTTCAGGAGAATGCTGGCTACAAGGCTCTTGGGAGTCACGGCTCCCCTTGGGTCTGGGACCCCCACCCTGGTGATCCCACTACAGGCTGGGGCCATCGTGACCACAGGGTCATTGTCTCCTCCTGGTCTCATCCCCTCCTGGAGACATGGCTGGGTAGCCTGCTGGTGACCCCAACCCTGCTGCGCAGATCTCCCTGCTGCAGTCTGACCCAGAACAGGGGAGTGGGTGACAGAGGTGCCCAGAGCCCCTGGCGGTGTCCCTTGCACTAGTTCGGGGATCCCCTGGGATCTCTTTGTGCCTCCCAGAATGCACAACCAATTTCCCATTCCCCACACTAACGAGTGTGACAACAACATGAATCAGACTTCCTTGTTGATGCTTAACAACCACTTTATTCAAGAACATGGACACATCAGTTTATATCAACTGTTTTTTCATTGTTTTAAATTGTCAGTTCCAATTTCAATTCCTCCCTCTACTCCCTCCCCCCACCCATTGAGACAAGAAATAAAATACCCATTACACATATAAAGTCATGCAAAACAGATTTCCACATAAACCACATGGGAGAGGGGCAAGAAAAATAAAGTGAAAAAAATCTGCTTCACTCTGCACTTAAGAGTGCCTCCGTCTTCTCTGTGAGTGGGAGCCATGTTCCTCAGTACACATCAGTCTTCCCAGGTTTTCCCAAAACATCCCTTCATCATTTCTTATAACCCCAAAACAAGTCATTAACAACCATGTTACCAAACTCGTTCAGACATTCCCTGATTGATGGGCATCTCCCCAGTTTCTGATTCTTTGACCCCCCAAAAAGTGCTCTGTGTATTTGCAAATATATAGGTCCTTGCTCTTTTTCTCCTTGGAGTATAGACCTAGTAGTGATTGCTGGGTCAAGGGGTAGGCGGTTTCCTAACCTTTTTGACACTTCCAAATTCTTCACAGTGGTTGGGCCAGTTGACAGCTTCACCAACAATGTACCCATTTTCCCATACCCCTTCCAGCACTTATCAGTTTTCTAGTCTATCCTGTCAGCCGGGTTGATGGGCATGAATCAGAATAGTTTTGACCAGCACTTCTGTCATTATTACTGATTTTGAGCATTTTCCTAATGATTACTGCTAGCTCTGATTTCTTCTGAGAACGACCTGTTCTTATCCTTTGACTTAAATACAAATTGGGAAATAGCTTGTTTTTATAAACTGGGCTCAGTTCCCCTAGATATCTGGGAAATGAAACTTTTATCAGAGAAATCTGCTGCACATTTTCCCCATTTTCCTTCTAATTTACAAGACCTTTTTAATACAATCGAAATGATTTTATCTTCCATGATCCACTCTGTCTGGTTTAGCCATAGATCTGACAGGTACCATTTTCCATGGTCCCCTAATAGCTTATTGATGTCTAAAGCGGGTTCTCACTTTGAGCTTCTCTGGGTATACCGTATGAGAACTTGGTTTATAGCTAGTTTCTTGCCTTCCAGTTTTCTCAATGTTTTTGTGGAATGGTGAGTTCTTGCCCCAATAACTTGGATCTTAGGGTTTAACAAACATTAGGTTACTGTAGTTTATATTCACTATTAAACAATACAAACATTAACCCCGTTAGGAACAAACCACTGAATCTGTTAACTAAGAGTTATTAGCAGGTATGTCTCATACCAGTACTTGGAGCCAAGGTTCCCTCTGTACCTAGCCAGTAGTTGTGTTTCTTTTCAAGGTGACTGATCTGGCAGATTGGCAAATCTCCAAAAGTCAACTGGCACTGTCCTCAACTGAGTGGGGTGAAGGGGGTGTTGGGGGAGGATCAGTGGGACTTGAGTCTCAAGTCTGGAGAACAGAGGTGCCAGCCAGGGTCAGTCTCAACCCAAGCGTAGGCTGAGGGTTTTGGGCTCCAGTGGTCTCTTATAGTCCTAACTCTGATTAGCAGCTGGCGACCACATTTGTTTAAGCTGACTGATATCTGAATACATGAGGCAAAGGGGAGATCCTTTCCCCAAAGTTTCCCATTGGTGGACTGTCCTATATCGGGGCGGGGGGGTCACATATATTTATCAGTTGTTTACGAACACACGCATGTTGTTTACCAACCTATACCACAATATGCTTATCTTCATATTGAAAGAGAAGCTGTGAAACACAAACATAAGAACACTTCATCACAAACTGTTAGCCAGATGAAAAATGGAGTCAGTCATATCAATGAATGTATTCTCACTATAGGCACCCTCCGGCTGCTGGCTAGCCCTACAGCCACCTAGGAGAGTCTATAAACAGTGTTATAATGATCACGAATACAATCCAAAGAGCAATCGCAAACAATCGGATATCACCGAGGGTCAGAACATGTGGAACACTCAAGTATCATCATCATACTTGGCATTAACGCTTTAAAGATGTTCTCAATGCATTGTGACAATGTCTATCCATTTGTCCCATGTTCTCTCATAGCAAGAACTCTGCAAACCAAGCCAGGAACCCGTATGAGAGAACATGTTACAAGGCCTCTTGATGACGTTCCACTCGAGCCGATGACGCCCTGCGATTCTCCGTCCGATGATCACTGCGGTGTCCTTCCGTCGTGTGTCTTTCTTTAGGGCAGGCATGGCTAAAGTCTCGGATTGCCCGCACCACCTGTTGGTGCTGCGTGAGCAATCTCTGGTGTAGAAGGATGAGGTTTTCTTACGTGTCTCTGGCAAGCCCAAAGGAACCAATGGGGTGTCTAAAAGTAAGTGGCGTTCCCCACTGCCATATTGGCAATGTTTTTTATCCTCATGCTGTGACTTACAGGCACGGCTGGATAACAAACGACCAAACAGAGGGTGAAGCCATTCTTGGTTGCAGGGGGCAGCGAGAAGGTATGGTGAGGCGAAACACAGGATAGGGCACGTGAAGAGATAAGCGGGAGGAGCAGGTGGAGTCACGAAGGCACTGATGATGAAATCACAGCACTTGCACATCTGCTAAAAGGAAAAAGAGCTTGGTAAAACCTTTTTGTGGAATTTGTACTCAAGGGACCTACAGCCATTTGCCAGGTCCCTCTGTGACCCAGACTGTATTCCACTTCCATGCTCCAGTGGTCTTCACTAGAACTAGCTGCTGGTTTGGGGGCTCCTCACCACATTCTCTAGCTTCTTTTCTAAATCAATGGGAGATGGAAATAATTGGGGTTTTTTGGAAGGGAACTTCTTTTTTATTTTTTTAAAACCCTCACTTTCTGCCCTAGTATCAAATCTAATACAGAAAAGTAGCTAGGGCTAGGCGATCGAGGTTAAGTGACTAGCCTAGGGTCACACTGCTAGAAAATACCTGAGATCAGATTTGAACCCAGATCTCCCAACTCTAGGCCATAATTTTAAACTCACCCATCAATCTATGACAAATTTTCCTAGACCTGTTATTCAACTGACTCACTGATTTTCAAGGGGCAGTAAGGAGGCTCAGTGGATCGAGAGCCAGGCCTAGAGATGGGAGGTCCTGGGTTCAAATCTGGCCTTAGACACTTCCTAGCTGTGTGTGACCCTGGGCAAGTCACTTCACTCCCATTGCCTAGCCCTTACCACTCTTCTGTCTTGGAACCAATACACAGTAGTGATTCTAAGATGGAAGGTAAGAGTTTAAGTAAACAAATACACATATACAGTGTGACCCTGGGTAAGTCACTTAAATAAGGGTTTAAATAAATTAAAAAATGTGCTGTGGGACTCCAGGCAAATCATTCAATTCCCACTGCCTAGCTTTTGACCACTCTTCTGCCTTAGAACCAATCCACGGAATTGATTCTGAGACAGAAGGTAAGGGTTTAAATATATATGTACACACACATACACGCACACACACTCAGAGTGTGTGACCCTGGGCAAGTCACCTAACCCCCATTACCTAGCTCTGCCTTAGAACCAATCTATAGTATTGATTCTAAGATAGAAGTTAAGAGTTTATGTATGTGTATATCAATACACACTGTGTGACCCTGGGCAAGTCACCTAACCCCCATTGTGTAGTCCTTACCATTCTTCTTCCTTGGAACCAGTCCACAGTATTCCTTCTAAGATGGGAGGCAAAGGTTTAAACAAACAAACAAACAAACAAATAAATAAATCACACACACACACACACACACACACACATGCTGTGTGACCCTGGGCAAGTCTGGATTCTAAGTTGGAAGCTAACATTTTAAATATATATGTGTATATAAACACACACTGTGTGACCCTGGGCAAGTCACTTAACCCCCATTGCCTAGCTCTGCCTTAGAACCAATCTATAGTATTGATTATAAGAGAGAAGGTAAGAGTTTAAATGTATGTGTATATCAATACACACTGTGTGACCCTGGGCAAGTCACCTAACCCCCATTGTGTAGTCCTTACCATTCTTCTTCCTTGGAACCAGTCCACAGTATTCCTTCTAAGATGGGAGGCAAAGGTTTAAAAAAAAAAAATCAAATAAATAAATAAATAAATAAATAAATCACACACACACACACACACACACACACACACACACACACACACACACGACCCTGGGCAAGTCTTGATTCTAAGTTGGAAGGTAAGAGTTTAAATATATATGTATAATAAACACACACTGTGTGACCCTGGGCAAGTCACTTAACCCCCATGGCCTAGCTCTTACCACTCTGCCTTAGAACCAATACACAGTATTGACTCTAAAATGGAAGGAAAGGGGTAACAAAAAAGGCAAATGGGTCAAAGTACTGATATGTCTTGAATAAGAGCTTTTCTTATGTAAGCCTCAGTTTATCAGCAATCCACTATTTGGTGGGAATGGGGGCTCCACAAGGGGTTTTCCTGTTTGCGAGCCATTGTTCTCTGACAGCTCAGAGGGCATGTCAGTGGCGTGGGTTGTTATCTTCTCATGAAACCGGTTAATCCTTGTTTCCCCTACACTGGCTATACTGGGTTCAAGCCATTTCCACTTCGGCCCTGAGTGGTGACAGTCCCAGGGTTTCTGTCAGGGGAGGTTTGGGCCCATTTGTTACTTCTTCTAACATAGCCACATGTGGAATATGGTTTCTCCAGAACCCAAACAATTTGATTGGTTTCTGGGCCTCCCTTTTCTCTTTCTGAGGACTGAAAAGCTAAATATTTCCTCCTGCTGGCTGAGGAATGGCTACTCCTTCTGAAGATCAAGTCGTCATCATTAAGAATTTGAAAATCAGGTGCCATCTGTGGGGCAACTGCCCATCCTTTACCAATTAGTGCTCTCTGGGAGTGTGTGCTGATCAGGCCTACTAACTAACATGGCATCTGTACAATGCTGCTCGAGGCAGGAGCCTGGGCCCACTTTATGCCTTTTCTGCATCGATTGGGAAGGAATATA
>NW_025367739.1:0-1672 GCF_016433145.1 Gracilinanus agilis | reverse complement strand
CCTCACTCCCTCCCTTCCTCATTCCCTTCCTCACTCCCTCCCTTCCTCACTCCCTCCCTTCTTCATTCCCTCCCTCCTTCCTTTCCTTCTTTCCTTCCATTCTTCAGATATATATATATATATTAATTCATCTAAAAATAAGAATAACATACTATCACATTAATACACGTAGCATTTAAAATATATATAACTATATTTTCCAAAACAAAACAAGTAGTGAGAAGAATGGCATTCTTTTCTATAATTTTGTAAATGTCCTTAATATGTGGCTTAAAAGAAGATAGATGGATTTTCATATCTTCTGCCTTCAATCTGTTGTGATATGCTGTTTTGGTTGAAGATATGAAGAACATTTGGCCTTGCAGGAATATTTTAGTAGATAAATAATATCTAAGTATTATGATGAAAAGAATTTTGATCTTGTGGACTCCCTGGAAAGGTCTTGGAAATCCCCTGGGGTTCTGTGGGGGTCATACTTTGAGAACTACTGGTCTAATGACTAATTGGAGAGCTCTAATTCCCTTTGTCAGTTGTGCTGTTATTGCTGTTCAGTCAGGGTTTCCTTGGGAAAGACACTAGAGCAGTTTACCATGTCCTTTTCCAGTTCATTTTATAGATGAGGAAACTGAGGCAAGCTGGGTCAAGTGACTTGCCTAAGGTTACACAGCTTGTAATTGCCTGAGACCAGATTTGAAGTCAGGGAGATGAGTCTTCCTGACTCCAGGCTTGGTGCTCTATCCACCAGGCTGCCTAATTGCACTAATATTTATGATAGTAGATGGTATATGTAGTCCACCATAATCATTATAAATCAGTTTCCACATGTCTAACCTTACAGCAGGGCAGGTTGGCTGTCAATATTTTTGTACTCTAAGGGCTGCATCTGTGACAACCTAGGAGCCTTGATAGTTCTAGTTGAGGAAGCAGTTGTTTAATCATTTCTCTTGTCCTGTGATAGTATACGTAGTGTTCTTTCCTGGAAACATCACTATTTACATCCATATCTGGCTTAGTCTTTGTATTACTTGTTGGCCTTTTTTGCTAAGTATCCAACAGCGTAAATGTCCATCCTTTCTTACCACCTGGTCATTAGAAAGTACAACTAATTCTCCTTTGGGCAATACATATTTGTGGTGAATAGTCTTTTTTTTTTTTTTTTTAAACCCTTACCTTCCATCTTGGAGTCAATACTATGTATTGGCTCCAAGGCAGAAGAATGGTAAGGGCTAAGCAATGGGGGTTAAGTGACTTGCCCAGGGTCACCCAGCTGGGAAGTGTCTGAGGTCATATTTGAACTCAGGACCTCCCATCTCTAGGCCTGACTCTCAATCCACTGAGCCACCCAGCTGCCCTCTGTGGTGAATAGTCTTGATAGGGTCCTGTCTACTCTTTGGAGCTACTCTGTAAATAGCATGCTGTCTAGTCTCTATAGATTAGCTTTCCATCAATCAGCCTCCAAGGTTGCTAAATGGAACTTTCTCTCCTTGTCAAAGGTGGAAATGATGTATTCCAGCATTATTAGTATTTTAAAAAATTTTCAACCCTTACTTTCGGTCTTAGAATCAATACTGTATATTGGTTCCAAGGCAGAAGAGGGCTAAACATTGGTGGTGGTGGTGGGGGGAGTGGTTTAAAATCTCTTGTCCAGGATCACAAAGCTGGGAAGTGTCTG
>NW_025367738.1:0-7594 GCF_016433145.1 Gracilinanus agilis | reverse complement strand
CCTTCCTTCCTTCCTTCCTTCCTTCCTTCCTTCCTTCCTCTCTTCCTCTCTCCTTCCCTCCTTCCCTCCCTCCCTCCCTCTCTTCCTTCTTTCCTTCAGTGAATAGCTTTCTGGAACTCCTATGCCCTAACATAATAAGAAGGAAGAGTCTTTAGCTATAATACATTTCTTCTCCACATGGTCTCCCTCCATTGTAATCTTAGGGTTTTGTAACTAGAATCGCCTCCTGCTCATTTGCTCTACGTAGCTGTGATGTCAGTAGAAGAAGCCATGCCAGAAACTGTCTGCAGCATTTCCATGGAGTGAGAATCTCCATCTTTGGCATCTTGGATCAATGAAAACTTGGGCATTCCTTGTCAGCCGAAGTCCTTTTGGGGTGCCTCATCCTGTGTGTAGGTGACCTTTAGGGAAGTGGAATATGGGAAGTCTTTGAGGATGTGTCCCTTGGAATACTGTTTGCCTCTCCTTCAGGGACCTGCATAGGAAAGTGTGCAGAGGTGATGCACAAGGCTGGCCTCCAAGTCGTCTTTTTTTGGACAGTGAGATGACTAATAACCTACCTAATGATTATTTATAGAGAGATTGTGATCTGGATCAGTGAAGGGGGAAGAGTCTAGAATAAATCTCAGGGTCAGTGAAGGGAGAAATAATATTGTATTCTGATTTGGAAACCCTCAGAACAAATGCTCTTTCTGTGGGCCCCTTCAGAGGACCGGGGCTTTGCTTTGGCCTTCCTTTATTGCTCTGAAAAATGATAGTATGGCCATATATTTATTTTTTAAACATTTACTGATCTCAGATGAAGAACTGGTGGGCCAAGTGATATTTCATGACCTTTTTGTCACTAATCAATTCATCCTAAGGGAACCCAGAGAATATTTTCATGACAAAAGCATTCATAGATCCTTGTTCTCTTGTTGATGGATTTGGGCTACGTCAGAGTAAGTGACTCACTGTAGGATCTACTAGGAAGGGACATGACTTTGAGCAGCGTAATTAAGCCTGAAGCCCCTAATTCCAGATTATTCTTTTAGATGCTGACTGACTGACTGACTGACTCTAATGACAGGCAGACGCCCTGATTAGTGTCCTTCCTGTGGAACTGAGACTTGGAGCCATTAATTCCAGCTCGTCCTTCTCTGATCTCCCTCAGTATCTTGTTTCTTGACATGCTTAGTGGGTGATGCTCACTCGGCAGTGCATTTTACAGGAGACTTGGGCAGTGCCACCCTTTCTGCTTGGTGACGATGGCATGTCAGCAGAGTGCGTGTGTGTGTACATGCTAAAATGGCACCTGCCTTTATTGTAGAGGCCCTGGAATGCCTCCAGCATGCCTGCAAATGTCTCTCTGCTTTGTGCATGCCTCCCTTTGTTCCTTCCCCTCTCCTCAAATTCCAGGATTGTGATTTCTTCTGCAATTGTGGTCCAGCATCGGGTTCTGGTCCTCTGGGCTTGTGACAGGCAGGCCTTTAGTCCTGGCAATATCACTTAGGCTCCATAAGTCGCATTTCCCAAGGTTGCTACAAAAGTGTGATCCAGAGATGCTAAACTTAGTCTTCCCTCATCCCTCCAGTACCTACCAGAGCTCTCAGCAAACATTGGTTGCCTGGAAGCAACCTTAAAAGTGGGGACTATTTTACATTTATCTTTGTATCTCCATGCCCAGCCCACAGCTGGCATTAAAAATCGCCTAATTCCTCGTCTGATCAAAGGACAAATAATCCAACATACATAAAAATACATTGTGCTCTATAGAACATGTATTTGCTTTTTTTTTTTTAATTAGCAGATAATTGTGAATTCCCTGGACCCTCTTTCAGAGTTCTCAGCCTGTTTTTTTTCCTTGTAGACTCTAAAGATCTTAGGATTGTAGGTTTAGAGAGGAAAAGTACAATATTCTCATTGTAAAGCCCAGAAAACAACAGCCCAGGAAAGTTGATAAATGTAAATTACTTTGTAATCCTTAACATGTTGTGTAAATACCAGCTTTCAGCATCATTGGCTACTTCTATGACCATCACCATTAGCACTCCTCCTCCTCCTCCTCCTTCTCCTCCTCCTCCTCTTCCTCCTCTTCCTCCTTTCACTTTGTGTGACTTTAAGCTCAGGGTCCTTTCAGTTTTGCTGTTTGGAGACTGTAAGTTCCAATAATGTTGTAAAACTAACAACTGACTCTCATCACTGCCTTTAAAAGTATGGTGTCCATCCTAACTGTGTGCATTTCTCTTGGCTGCAGGTGATTTTCTGCCCCCTCCTCCTCCTCCTCTGGATGACATTGGTGGTCTCCCACCTGGTCCTGGCTCCTTCCCCCCTCCTCCGCCACTCGATGAAGGTGTTTTCAATGTGCAGGTAAGTTCTGGCTTCTTGTGCCAATAAATCGTTCTCAGAAAGCACCCCATCCAGCAACTGTATTTCTGGGAGGGATGAGAGCCAGGAAAGAGCCAAAGGGAGCATTTCAAACCCACCAGCAGCTGCCCACTTTGAGCCTGCTTTGGAGTCCCTTCTTCCACTTGCTGTTTGTTAGCTCTGCGCATGGGCGTTCTGGGACTCCTGCATCCCCTAGTTTTGCCTGGACCATGACACCAGTTATTCAGGAAGAGTATTTGACTAGTGTGAGGTTCTTGTTTTCCTAAGACAGCATTTAGCTGTCTGCCTTTGCTTGTTTTTGTGTGTGTGTGAGTGTGTGTGTGTGTGTGTGTGTGTGAGTGTGTGTGTGGTGTTTTTTTTTTTTCCCCACAAAAGTTGTTTTTTCATTTTATGGTAAGTGCTTGAGGATAATGCAGTCTGTCAGCAGATGGGATCCTCAAGGCCTTTGGCTCTGAAAACTCTTCCAGAATTTTCATCCTTCATAGAACAGAACTCCTTTTCAGAAGAGCTTTCATGTGCAGGCCAGATTTAGGCAGATGGGGTTAACCGAGTACTGCCCATCCCTGAGGCACCAAGAAGAGCTCATTCCAAAGAGCTAGTGGCCAGGGAACGGTCCTTTCCAGTGGGATCCCCCCTTGTTTGAAGGTGCCTGCTTTGTCCTGGGCAAGGTCGTTGATGGCAAGCTGGGACTGGCAATTTCCTGAATCCGTCTTTGTCAAATGGAAAATCCTGAGACTCGGGAAAGCATTGATAGCCAATGGCTTAGTGTTCTGTCTGCCCTCCACTTTTCAATGGAAGGAGAAACAGGAAAATAAATAAGCAAACACTGTATGAATGGATGCAGTCTATGGATCTCTCCATCTCTGGATCTTTCTATACTATGACAAGACAAATAAGAAAGGAAGTGGCTTAGCTTGTAGCAATAGGGGCTATTTCCCGTCTGTCTCTGTGCCTGGAGCTTCACACACTGGGTGCTTAATGTTTGCTCACCCTTCTCTTCAGACTCATTTTCAGGTTGAATGGGGATCTCTTGGGGTTGAGAATTCTTTCCCCAAACAAAAGATATCATTGATCTGTTCGTCACAACAGCCCATCCTCCCCCCATCCAGCCACCTTCCAAGTCAGGTCTTATAAAGAGATCGCAGGTGATCAGAGTCCGCGTTCTGACATTTCGGTCACGGCAGCTCCCGTCTAATTGGAACAATCCTACAATAATGTACCTGACAGGATTCCTTTCCTGCTGCCAAACCCTGATGAACTGTTATAGGCCATCTCGGAGGCAGAAAACCCAGAGTGGTACCAAGCAGCCTCTTTGTGGGCAGAAGTGGGGAGCTACAGGTGGGGGCGGCCGCCGGCCCTTCCAGGGGTCACCATGGCGGTCATCATGGCTAGCAAACTCTGATTGTGAGAAAGAGCTCAAGGTCATCATTGCCATCCTCTTGGAAGTATGCAGTCTGTGTAATACGGAGATTCCCAAATTGTCTGAGCAGACATTTAATGTGAGAACCAGCATTATAAAGGAAGTTTGAAATGATCTAAATCTTGTCAGGAGCCAGAACAAGGGCCCCCATTCTCCTTTGGGGCTCTTCTCCACCATGCAGGAGGAAAGCTGGCATACCAGCAAGGATGGCGCTTCTTCCCGTCTCATACACCACTGGGCAAGCCATGTACTATCTCCCGGCCTCCCTTTCCTCGCTAAAGACAAGATAAATGGTCTCATATGAAAATATTAAGTGAAAAACTTTTGGTTTCTAGGTAAAGTATTGAAATAAACGAGCTGGCTGCCAACCAAATAGGAGCTGGCTAACGTGCTGCGGTAAACGTTTGCCATGAAATGTTACTGTGCAATAAAAAATCACAAGTACATAAAATTCAGAGACACAGAGGAAGAGTTCTGAACTGATGTAGAATAAAGTAAGAATCTATAAGATAGGATACACGGTGACATTGATGATGGAAAAGGAAGATTGTCGTTCAGTGAACAAACTTGGGCCCAGGTCAGAGTGTGTGTGTGTGGGGGGGGGAACCACAGCATCGTCATCCTTTGATTGCTGAAGTGGAAGACGTAATGATGTGGCACACTGTTGGTAAGGTTAGGTTTAATTGATGTGTTAGTTAGAGCTATTAAACTCTCTTTCCTCCCTTCCTCCATCCCTCTCTCTCCCCTCCTTCCCTGTTCCTTTTTTCCTTTTTGTTAGCTAGAGAAAAACAAAAGGATTTATTGGGAAATATATATATTAAAATGAAGGAGTTTTAGGTTTATCATTTTTATTCTCCCTGTGCTCCACAGCGTCTCAATGTCCTCTGTCCCAATGTGCCCTGGCCCATTTTTAAATGCGTTTAACCTTGTACCGGCTGGCACTGCGGTCCAAAGTCCTTTGATCATGGAAACTCCCCTTTCCCCCACACCACCCCCCTGTTCCCAGCTTCCATTTTTGACTTTCTCCTCACCACCAATAGCCCATGCTCTTTGTGGTCCTCGCCTTCTGCGTGGCCAGAATATGTGGCCTTGGAGTGGTCAGATTTCCCTACCAAGTCAATTTCCATGGAAACATACCAGAGGGGTGACTAAAGTTCTGATGTCTTCTGGGCACTTTTCTGGGTGCCTCTGCAGGCCTGGGTTAGAAAGTCCTGGAAAGTTTGCAAGTCTATTTGCGACCATGGCAGCCACAGATTCCTCTGGGATTATCTAGTCCTTTAAACCTTCCACATGTGGGTCAGTGGCATGGCTGAGTATTTTTATTAGCAGGCAGGCGGACTCTGGACCCTGCCTAACTGGCAGAAGGATGGTGCGCTCTGCCGGGAGTCACCTGATGATAGCATTCAGAGAAGAGGGGAGGGAATTCAGGGACACACAGATTTGTAAGCCGCAGCATTTTGTTCTGGGAAGCTGCATGATGGGAAACCTCTTGGGCCTTCCCCACCTCCCCTTCTTTTTAAAACAGAGCAGCAAGAGAAACAGAGACAAGAATGGAGGGAGGGAGAGAATGAGTGAAAGGCAGAATGAAGGATAATCAGTCTCCTTCTGGAAGGGACTTAATCCAATTTCTCCCTTTTATTGAGGAGGAAACTGAGGCTCTGAGGGAGAATGAGAGTGGCTCCAGATCACACCGCTATGACATGTTAGAAGCAGGGTTTCAGTTGCCCAGGATCATGCAGGTAGAAATGTTAATCCAAGTCCTGCCACTGCAGATGGAGGGCTCTCGCCAATATGCCTGCTGGATGGATCTTACAGAAGTGAACAGAAGATTTTATTTTTTAAGAATTCAGTGCGAATAAGTGAAGAAGCTGAATTTTGGTGGGTGTGGAAATTCCCTCTACCGGTGCGAAAGGCCACCTTTCTGTGTTTGGCCACGAAATCAGAGAATGAGTTGGCTGAGGATGAAGGAAATTCAGAGATGTTCTCTTGATCATACAGTGAATAATTGTGAGAGGTAGAATTTGAACCAGGGTCTTTCAGATTCCACATCCCCAGCGGCCTCATCTCTGACTCTCTCAATCCAGCTAATGACTTCATGAGTAGCAAAGAAAAAGGCAGAAGGATTCCAGTCGCCGCCCTCTCCTTTTTCTTTTGTTAATCTTTAGGTTCTTGTCAGTGCGCCCACACACCCAGACCCCCTTTTCTCCATTTCCAGATCAGCATCAAAGATGCCTGTTAAGTGCTAATGTTCATAGATGTCTTGAAGGCTGGCAGAACACTGCCTATATCCTATCTCAAAGGGTCCTCCCAATAAACCTATTATTATCCCTGTTTTTCAGAGGAGGAAACAGAAGATCAGAGAGGCTTAGGAGCCTTCCTGGTACCACACAGCTAGCAACTGGCAGGGAAATTTGAACTTAAGTCTTACTGAAGTCCAGTCATTTTGCCAGCTGAGTGTGTGTGTGTGTGTGTGTGTGTGTGTGTGTGTGTGTGTGTGTTGGTAGAACTCAAACAAATACAAAATGGGAAGGAGGGAGCCTTTGGCTACAAGCACGTCTCAGGATCTCAGTGTTTCAGGAAATGGTTTTCATTGGTTTTCATTCTTCCTACTCCCAGGTTCTCAGTGATACTCTCTGGATTGGTTTTCCTTTAGAAAATTTACCTTGTGGTTGTATCCGTAGTATCGAGCACAGTGCCTGGCCCATGACAGACGCTTCATGGGTATTTTTGGCTTGTTGATTGATTGAATCGGGGTGGCAATACCCTGTTCTGTTCAGCATTTTCCCAAAATGGTAGCTTGGCAGAACGGAGTCCTGGATTTGGAGTCATTGTGTCTCCTAGGCTTGTGAGGTGTGTGACCTTGGATGAGTCAACTTCTCCCAGCCTCCCCTTTGTCATCTCTAATGGGTGCTCACTGGACCAAATGGCCTTGTGTCAATTCTAAAGCTAGGATGCCTCATACTGGAAATGAGAGTTGTTTTTTTATTTATTTAATTTTATTTTTAACAACTTGTCTTCTTTTTTTTTTAATTTTTTTTAATTTTAAACCCTTAACTTCTGTGTGTATTAGCTCCTTGGTGGAAGAGTGGTCAGGACCCAGGACCTCCCATCTCTAGGTCTGACTCTCACTCCGCTGAGCTACCCAGCTGCCCCAATCAGTTAATTTTTTTACATTTTAATGACGAGGCTCTTTTCTCCTTTGGGGGCTCAGGCTCCTCATCCATCCCCCCTTTATATTCAAAATGACCATCTCTGCACACTGGACAACGGCCTGCTCCCAGATGCTCCCAAAGCCCTTCTGGGGACAAGGATGGAAGAAGTTCCCCACAGAGTCCTTCCTCCATGCTTCCTGCTCCCCAGACCACGGGGTGACTCTCGTAAGCAAAAATGGTTCATCCCCTCTCGCCCCCCGGCATGGAAAAGCTAGAAAGAGCCCCGCAAGCGTTCACAAAGCAGATTGCCTCCATGCTGGGGCCCGAGCGTGACCTCAGCCATGTCCCCACACTTAAACACGTGGACTTCCTCTTCCTCTGGGAACGCTTCCAAAGAGCAACGACAAAATATTAGACGGGGGAAACCAAAATGGAAGTGAGAACATTCGTGTTTGACAAGTCTCTGTCTCTGTCTCTCCCTCTCCCCCTCTTACCCCCTCTCCTCTCTCTCTCTGTCTCTCTGTCTCTCTGTCTCTCTCTCTCTCTCCCTCTCCTCTCTCTCCTCTCTCTCCTCTCTCTCTTCTCTCTCTCTCTCTCCCTCTCCTCTCCTCTCCTCTCCTCTCTCTCCTCTCTCTCTTCTCTCTCCTCTCTCTCT
>NW_025367737.1:0-3385 GCF_016433145.1 Gracilinanus agilis | reverse complement strand
TGGTTTTATTCTTTCTCTCTTTTATTTCCCTTTTATCTATGAATTATTGTAAACCTTAATTTGATTATGTTTTCATGATCCACTGGGGAGACTGGTCTCCCAAAGGATCACGGGGGGAATGTAAAGTTGAAAAGGCCTTGTACCCCTTTAAACTACATTACCCAAACTCCCTTTCACCATACCCATAATTCCTTAAGCCTTTTCCTATTGGTTATTGGTTTTCACGGGCTATTTTGATATGGGTGTTTTGGGCATGGTGACGGGCTTTTGGAGAGGAGGTGTGTGGTAAAGGGTGAGTTGGGACTCTTTCCCTGTGCTTTAATAAATCCTTATAAATATCATACTTTGGAGGCATTGAATATTAATTTTAAAACTTACAAAGGTAAGAGTTTTTTTTTAAAAAGTTTAAGAACCTCTAGAATAGTCCAAACTTTTCATTGTATAATGGTGATATTAGAGGCAGAAAAAGAACAGAAAAAACTTGTTTAGTCATAGTCAGCCATAGTTAAGAGTTGGGATTTGGATCCTAAATTTAGCGTGAAATCCATTCTAGAGTAAAGGCAGAACAATATGGAGTAACCACAAAAAACTTACAGCACTTATGAGATGCAGGAATTCAGTTTAGTTGAAATATTCTCCCTTCTTTTCTGCTTATTTAAATCCAATTCTAACTTCAAGTCCTGACTCCTCTTAGAAGTCAAGTCCCATCTCCTCTAAAGCAGTCTTTCCAGACTGCCTTGGTATAGATCAGTGATAGGCAAACTCTTTAAAGAGGGGCCAAAGGAAAGGAAATGCTCATCTGTCAGTCTGTTTCTGAGGCAACTCTTTCCAAGTTTCATTGTATTGTATCCTACTCATTGTATTTGTCAGATTAGGAATCATGTCACACATCCAGATAGAACATTTCAAGGGTCACTGGTATAGACCATTCTCTCCTGCCTTGCAGTATTGCTTACAGTATTGCTGTTTATCCCACATTTTGGCCCTTGTCTGTCTTCTGTTTTGCGTAATAGTTAGCGTTTATATTCATCCTATCATGTCTAGGCTATTGCAAAAGCCTTCTGGTTGGTCCCTGCTCCATGTCTTCCTCTACTACAGTTCATAGCTGTAAAATCAATCTTTCTACAGGACAGGTCTAATTATCCTCCTACTCTTCTCCCAAATCATTCAAAAAACTGCAGTGGCTCCCTAGCACCTCAGAGTTAACTATAAATTCCTCTATTTTGACATTCAATGCCCTTAATAACTCATCTTTCTCCTACTTTTCTGGTGTTCTTATACTTTCTTCATTCTAGTTATACTGGCCTCCTTTCTGTCTTTTGCATGGGATGCTCCCTCTTGGTGGATCATCTGGAAATTTTCATTGTGTGTGAAGAGAATCTCTTCCCAGGATCACTTGCTCCACATTCCTGTAGCTAAGTCATGCCACCTAGCGCAGGTTATGTGACTGAGTGTGATCTGGACATGACTGAATTTGACTCAGAAGGGAGAAGGAGGTTAAGCAGAGATAAGGAAGTACACTCTCTCTCTCTCTCTCTCTCTCTCTCTCTCTCTCTCTCTCTCTCTCTCTGGTGACCAAGTGAGAAGGTGGCAGCAGGAGCCCCGGGTAGAAGCGCCCATGTGGGGACTTAGATTAGGCTTAAATCTCTTATACTTCTCTCCATCTCTCGGTTTTGACCTATCCAAGTAGGTCAAGAATTATCCAAGTCATTCTAATAAACTTGATAAAATTCTAAGGACCCGAGTCCTAATTTTAATTCTTACATTTTGCCGCCCTCCATGCCTAGAATTCTCTCTCTCCTGATCTCCATCTCCTGGCTACCCGGGCTTCCTTCTAGTCCCAGCTGAAATTTCACCTTCTACCATATACCTTTCCTGATTCTCCTTAATGCTAGTTATCTTCCCTTCTGCTGTTTATCTCTCATTTATCCTGTCCATATCGCGTTTGTTCATAACTGTTTGCATGTTGCTTCCTTCCCCCAGTAGCCTGGGAGCTCTTTGAGAGCAGGGACCTTTCTTTGCCTTCTGGTTTTCCATCTCTTTCTATTGGTATAACAGCTAGCATTTATATAGCGCTGGTGTAGACCCCCATCATTATTATGTCTGGACTATTGTCATATCCTTCTGGTTGGTATTCCTGCATCAAAGTTTTTCTACTATGGTCCAAGGACTTATTGAGCAAAAGTCTTTTTTTCCTTTGTTTCTCTCCCTGGCATTGAATGCAGCTCCTGGCAAACAGTAGGTGCCCAATCATTGTTTCTTGACCAATGTCATGAATCATTCTGCAATGGTAAGAAGACAGCAGCAGCCAGCAGCCTATTTGCATAGGGCCAGAAGCATTCAACTTACTTCTATATTTTTAGAAAATGTTATAAGGATAGTCTATCCTTGCATGTGTCAAGGTTATATTTTGTTTTTTTTTAACCCTCACATTCTGTCTTGGAGTCAATACTGAGTATTGGCTCCAAGGCAGAAGAGTGGTAAAGGGTAGGCAATGGGGGTCCTTCCAAACCCAAAGCACATATTGCCCGTATTACAGCATGCTATTGTTAAATGACTCTCTTTTTATGTTTTGGTCAGATCTGAGTTGGGTCCTGAATTGAAAAGGAAGAGAATGTTGAGCTAGATTGTATTGGCAAAGTTGGGCAGTGCTTGTTTAGCTACAAACACCTGCCTTTGAACACCAGGATTTTCTTGGCATTGAAAAGTATTTTTCAAAAAAAATTTTTTAATGAAAATAATTTTTCTAAAAGTATCTTTAACACTAATATTTTCCTGGCAATTTACAACTGCAAATTGTATAATCTCTTAGTCTCAAAAGGGAGCTCAGAGTAAAAGTTGTTAAAAGTGGAGAAGGTCCTTAATCTCTTTAAACCTCCCGTTTTTTTCCTATAAGACTTAAAAAGGGGGGGGGGTGGAGCTGTGTGACTCAGTGGATAGAGAGCCAGGCCTAGAGATGGGAGGTTCTGGGTTCAAATCTGACCTCAGACACTTCCTAGCTGTGTGATTCTGGGCAAGTCACTTAACCCCCATTGCCTAGCCCTTACCACTCTTCTTCCTTGGAACCAATGCACAGAATCTCCCATCTCCAGACCTGTTTCTCCATTCACTGAGCTACCTAGCTGCTCCCATCCATACTTTAGCTATTTTCCTTTCAGATCTCATATCCCTGGGCTATATCTTCTCTCATTTTGTTTACGTGGTTCTGACATTTTTTTCCTGGTCAAATGTAACTTAGCACATATATGACAAAGAAAGGAGATTGATGGAAAATGCTGGAAACCTAGGAGTCTATATACATATACATGTGACCTAATCTGACAGATTTTCCATTCATCTTCCTTCCTTCCTTCCTTCCTTCCTTCCTTCCTTCCTTCCTTCCTTC
>NW_025367736.1:0-9965 GCF_016433145.1 Gracilinanus agilis | reverse complement strand
GATATCAAACTTTCCATTTAGCCCTGGTCTTTTCTGTGCAAATACCTGGAATTCTTCATTTTTGTTGAATGCCCATACTTTCCCCTGCAGAAAATTAAAACTTTTATCAGTCCCAAGCTGCTTCCTGACACATATACACACACTCTCTCCATATTTTCACACTAATATTCTTCTGGGTATGCTCCATGGCTGCAAATGATAAATCACCATAATATGCCCAAAATCAAAATTGCAGGTCATCCAAAAACCATTGGTGGTGGAAGTAGGCTTCAGGCCTAGGAATAACAGATGGTAAATCCTAGTATTTCACTGGTACTCACAAAACATCAAAAGACTTAGTGGAAGGTCTTCTGGCATTAGGAAAGTCCCTTAAGAAAAATTAATGGACAAGACTTATACTGGATATCAATACTTGGATGAATTTCAAGGTGCCCTATTTCAGGAAATACCCACATCACTGCAATGTATCCATTGAAGCATAATTGCCAGGATATTTTGAAAAAAGAAATCAGCAGAAATTTCTAAAATCTTGAAAGGAATTCTGTAAAATTACGTTGGGATTCAAGGAAGATGAGGGGGGGAAATAAGTGATATTAAGGTTTATAATGGATAATTATTCAATCCTAACTGAATGATACTCTTTAGCTTGTCAATGTCCTTTCTAAAAGTGCCACCCAGAAATTAACATTATATTGCTTGCCTGGCCAAGACAGAATTAATGGAGCTTTCCTGGCTGTCTCTTAATGAAGTGTAAAACCATTTTAGGCATATGACCCTACTGACTCCTTTTGAACTTATTTCCAGTGAAAATAATCAGATCTTTATGAGTCAAACTTGTTTATACATACCTCTCTTTTATCATATTTGTGAAATTGATTTCTTGACCCCAAATGTAGGACTTTACATTTATGTCTATTCTATTACTCTTTGCAGATGATATAAAGGTATACTTAGATGATCTTAGAGGATCAACCAAAAAACTAAACAAATTAACAATTTTAACAAAGTTGCAGGATATACAATAAACCCACATACATTAATTCTTATTTTCATCTTATTAGCTTTATACAGCCCAACATTCCAGTCTAAGAAGACAAAGATCTTTTTCAATCCCAACTCTAAAATAAAGCATATGGGCTGTCACTTCTGTGTTTACATCACATGTGCCTTTATCCAAATAATTTCTACAAATATTTAGAAAGCATGATGTCAGTCACAGACTTTCAGAACATTCCAATAGAGACCCCTGTTTTCCAAGTAGTTTACTGAATGTAAACTAGATGTACTTTGGTCTTTCTTAAAGGAACATGCTAAATGAAGAAATCTTCCCTCTCTAGAAGGTCTTGTGTTCAAAATCTGAATTGGTTAAAGACCCACTGTAAGATTAATATAATAGAAGAAATGAGACAAATAGTGCCTAGGAGAAATGTTTCAATACAATGTCATATGATAGGGGAGACTGGAATTCAAAATAGAAGTCAGAGTATCCAGTGTGGGCAAGACCCACTAAGGGCAGAAGAAAATTATAAATGGAACCCTTGATCATTACAAGACCTCCCTAGTCTTCTTGATTTTGATATATCTCTAATTTTTCCCCTTCCACTCCTGGAACATATCGGGAGTGGATATTCTTAAACCTGACTAGGTTCTGACATTGAGCTAGACTTACTGATCAAAATACTGACTGAAGCTACTAAATAGTATCAAACCACATGAGTCATAAAAGGAAACAGTATCATGAAGTGAATAGAATACTAGAGAGAATGAGAAAGACATAATTTTAAGAGTTGCCTCTGACATACTCTCTGTGTGTCCATGGACACATCACAACTACCCAGGGCACCCCAGGAAATTCTCTAAGATTATAAATAACAAAAAAATTACTAATCTATACTCATGAATGGATTCTACCTTGTCCTGAACTTTTGGAAGGAGCTTCCACACAAGGATATCACATTAGACCATACTGCTAAAATCTCTTAACTATATTTTTATGTTTACTGTATTGTAGATGAATCAGTATGAGTGCTGGTGTTACTGTTAAAGAAGCTAAGTTGGGAAAGATAATGGGAAAAAATGCTTTACATCTTTTCACCTTCCATGTTGTGTAGAGTGATCCTGAGACTCACAAGTAACAAATCCAGAGCACTACAAGATACACCATTACCTTATAAAGATCCCATTTTATCACAGAGTTCATTATTTTTATTTTTATTTTATTTTTATTGTAAATTTTGATCAATTACCAACAAATGCAGATATTTCTACATATACAAAGAACAAAAAAGATAATTGCTATTTAGGGCATGGCTAGTAAACATCTGAAAAAGAAACCAATGTTGGGGACGGCTAGGTGGCTCAGTGGATTGAGAAGCAGATGCAGAGAGGAGTGGTCCTGTGTTCAAATCTGATCTTGGATACTTCCTATGTGACCCTGGGAAAATCAATGCCCATTGCCTAGTCATTATCACTCTTCTTCCTTAGAACTCATACATAAAATTGATTCTGATTGATTCTAAATTCTAAAATTTTAATTTTAATTTTTTAAAAACCCAGTCATCATCAAGAACCTGCAAAGGTTCAATGAGAAAAAGTCATGCCAAACTAATCTTACTGCCTTTTTAAAAGACTTACTAGTTGATTGGGGAAATGTTCTGGATATCATTTTTTCTAAAGTTTTAGTAAAATATGTGGTAAAGTATCTCTTGTTATTTTTGAAGATGAGCACTAGGATGCAATATAGTAATTGTCAGAACTTCTTGAATGCCTGTAGTCAGTATCATCTAATAGTTTGAGTTCAACATGGAAAAAAGGCATTAGATTTTTTTAATGATGGCCTTGAATTGGGTAACATTTATGACAATGACTTTGATAAAGTTATAGATGCCATGTTTAATTTCCTACTAAAAAAACTGAAGGTGAAGACAATGAATGAGAGTCAAGACATATAAAGATCTTGAGAAGTTAGTACATTGGTCTAAATCAAATACAATGAAATTTAAAAGTGAAATCTCAAACTTGGATTCAAAAATCAACTTAAAAAGTACAAGTGGAGGATTCATGGTTGGTTTTCTGGGAAAAAGACCTGAATTTTAGCAATCTGGGGAGTCAAAATCAGGAGAATGCTATAGATGCCAAAAATGCATAATCTTGGACTTCATTAAAAGAGGCATAACTTCAAGAAATAAAGAGGTGATAGTCTTTCTTATTTGACACTAATCAGGCCTCAGCTGGAATACCATGCTCATTTCTGGGTGCCCCAGTTTAGAAAGGATATCGATAAACTGAGGAATTTTCAAGAGAAAGTAAACAATATTGTGAAGGTTCTGAACTAATATCTTAGGAGGATTTCTTGGAATTGACTCTACTTAAGCATAGAAGCCTGAGGGGGAATATGAAATCTATTCCTAATTGCCCTGTAGAAAAGGTCTGAGATTTCATTTAGGCCCCATAAGGCAAAACAAGAGTCAATTAGTGGGAAAAGAAAAATCTAGGCTTAAGTTCAGGAAAACCTTCATAACAATTAGGACTAAGTGAAATGGGCTGCTTCTGGAGGTAATGATTCACCTCTCATTGGTTGAGGCAGAATTACCAAATACTGCAGTGGGCTTCTTCTTTAGGCATGGGTTGGAGGTGCAACTATGACACCTAAGGTCCCTTCTCAGTCAAAAATTTCATAATTCTATGAATCTAAACAAAAAAATCTGGTATGCACTAGAATTAATGATAGGGTCATATAGCTATATGTTATCTAGATTCTGAAAAAGATGACAATTACAGCACCACATAATTGAAAACTTACAATAGAAAGTACATCATGGTAACACTGGGACATAGGAGAAATGCTTATTTTTTAAACTGTATCATGAACTATTTTTAAACATGTCTATTTTCTGATGCTCTTCCTCCAAAAGGTTCTCTTAGGCATAGTAATAATCGCATCTTTTTTTCCAAAATATATAATCTCATATCTATTGAGATTGTTAACTCTCTAGGATATATGTTTAATTCAATCTAATAAGCATTTATTAAGCACCAACTACAGCTAGAAAAATGTGCTAAGCACTGCAAGTACAAAGAAGAAAATCAAGCTGTCTATGCCCTCTCAGAAGGTATATATTGGAAATAAGATAGTAAGCATATGCACAAATTAGGTATAGTGCAAAGAATATAAGAAATACCAGCAATTAAGGATTTCAAAAGTGATTTCATGGGTGACAACACCTGAGCTGGGCCTTTATTGAAGATGGGGTTTCTAGAAAGTAGAGATGTGAAGGGAGGGCATTCCAGGACCAGAAGAACCTGAAGAGAATGTAAAGATGTGAGAGATGGTCTATTGAACTCAAGGAGCAGACCATAGAATTTGAGAAATAAGAAAATTACAATATGAAATAATGTGTAAAGACATGTGGAACATTATAGTACAAGGTCTAAAGTGCCAGGCTAAAGATTTTAGCCTGTAGCCAATAATAATACAATGAAGGTTTTGGAGCACTGGGTTGATATCATCATGTCTACATTTTAAGCAGAATGGTTTGACATTCATGTGGAAGATGGATCAAAGAGAAAGAAAGCAGGCAAGGTAGGTGATACAATGATTAAAACACTGGGAATGGAGTTATGAAAAACCAGAGTTCATATCTGATTTTAAACATATGCTAGCCACATGACCATAACTCACTTATCTACTTGTTTTATCATCTGTTAAATAGGAAGTGCCTACTTTCCAAGGTTGATGTGAAGATAAAATGAGATCTTTGTTAAGTATTAACCTTAAAGCACTTTATAAAGGGTGGCTGTTAGAATAATTATGTAGCTTTGACAGTAGTCCAAGTGAGAGATGACAAAGTAATGAATGAATGGAAAAAATGGGATAGTTATGAGAGATGTTAGCAAGGTAGAACCAGAAGCTGATTATATATGTGAAATGGGATGAGAAAGAACAAAGAGTCAAAGTCAAAGTCAAAGTCACCACTGTTATAAACCTGGGTGACTAGGAGGATAGTTGTTAGCTCAAAAAAATATGAAAATCTGGGAAATGGGCATGATTAAAAATGTCAATGAAATATCCTGGAGGAGATTCAAATAAGATGAAATAAGGTACAAAACACTGAAAACCTTAAAACACTAAATATGTTCATGTCAGCTATTGTTCTTCACATATTTTTCCATTGGCGGATGGATTCACAACATCTAGCCACATTGTCCTCTATTATTATCAAAGATGCATACATATATGACTGATGACTAGTGATATTGGTATAACTCGGAGCCATGAAACCTACTAAAGATAATTGGCCTCTATGGAGATGTAGCCTATGACCTTGACAGCACTATCATTACATTATAACAAAATGAGCTCACTTGTCTCATAACTTGTAAAGTTCTAAATATCTAGAACAATTAAAATAGGCAATGAGGAGACTAAGCTATCACTCTTTGCAGATAATATGATGGTCTACTTAAAAAAATTCTAGAGAATCAACTAAAAAGCTAGTCGAAATAATCAACAACTTTACCAAAGTTGCAGGATACAAAATAAATGCACATAAGTCATCAGCATTTCTATATATTTCCAACACATCACAGCAGCAAGAGTTAGAAAGAGAAACACCATTTAAAATCACCCTAGACAATATAAAATACTTGGGAATCTATCTGCCAAAACAAACACAGCAATTATACGAACACAACTATAAAAAACTTTCCAAACAATTAAAACTAGATCTAAACAATTGGAAAAACATGGATTGCTCATGGGTAGGATAAGCTAACATAATAAAAATGATCATTCTACCCAAATTAATTCATCTATTTAGTGTCATACCTATCAAACTACCAAAAAACATTTTTACTGAATTAGAAAAAACCATAACAAAGTTTATTTGGAAGAACAAAAAATCAAGAATATCAAGGGAAATAATGAAAAAAAAAACGTGGAGGAAGTGGGCCTAGCAGTTCCAGATATTAAACTATACTATAAAGCTGCGGTCATCAAAACAATATGATACTGGCTAAGAGACAGAAGGGAGGAGCAGTGGAATAGACTTGGGGTAAGTGATGTCAGCAAGACAATGTATGATAAACCCAAAGAGCCAAACTTTTGGGACAAAAATCCACTATTTGACAAAAACTGTTGGGAAAATTGGAAAACAATATGGGAGAGATTAGGTTTAGGCCAATATCTCACACCTGACACCAAGATAAATTCAGAATGGGTGAATGACCTGAATATAAAGAAGGAAACTATAAGTAAATTAAGTCAACACAGAATAGTATACTTGTCAGATCTATGGGAAAGGGAAAATTTCAAAACCAAGCAAGAGTTAGAAAAAAAAATACAAAATGTAAAATAAATAATTTTGATTATATTAAATTAAAAAGGGTTCGTACAAACAAAAACAATGCAACCAAAATCAGAAGGGAAACAACAAACTGGGAAAAAATCTTTATAACAAAAAACTCTGACAAAGGTCTAATTACTCAAATATACAAGGAGTTAAAGCAATTGTATAAAAAATCAAGCCATTCCCCAATTGATAAATGGGCAAGAGACATGAATAGGCAATTTTCAGGTAAAGAAATCAAAAGTGTCCATAAGCACATTAGAAAGTGTTCCAAATCTCTAATAATTAGAGAAATTCAAATCAAAACAACTCTGAGGTATCACCTCACACCTAGCAGATTGGCTAAAATGAAAGAAGGGGAGAGTAATGAATGTTGGAGGGGATGTGGCAAAATTGGGACATTAATGCATTGCTGGTGGAGTTGTGAACTGATCCAACCATTCTGGTTGGCAATTTGGAACTATGCTCAAAGGGCTATAAAAAAAAATGCCTGCCCTTTGATCCAGCCATACCATGGTTGGGTTTTTACCCCAAAGAGATCATAAATAAACAGACTTGTATGAAAATATTTATAGCTGCGCTTTCTGTGGTGGCAAAAAACTGGAAAAGGAAGGTATGCCCTTCAATTGGGGAATGGCTGAACAAACTGTGGTATATGCTGGTGATGGAATACTATTGCGCTCAAAGGAATAATAAACTGGAAGAGTTCCAGGTGAACTGGAATGACCTCCAGGAACTGATGCAGAGCGAAAGGAGCAGAGCCAGAAGAACATTGTACACAGAGACTGATATACTGTGGTAAAATCGAATGCAATGGACTTCTGTACTGGCAGCAATGCAATGACACAAGACAGCTCTGAGGGATTTATGGAAAGGAACGCTACTCACATTCAGAGGACTGTAGGAGAGGAAACATATAAGAAAAACAACTGCTTGAACACATGGGTTGGGGTGGACATGATTGAGGATGTAGACTTGAAACTACCACACCAATGCAACTATCAACAATTTGGAAATAGGTCTTGATCAATGACACATGATAAAACCAGGGGAAATGTGCGTCAGCCATGGGGAGGGGTGCAGGGGGTGAAGGGGAAAGTAGGAGCATGAATCATGTAACCATGTTAAAAATGAATATTAATAAATGTTTAAAAAATAAAAAGAAATAAAATTGATAGATATATTCCAGGTCTCCTAATAACCCTTAGAATTCCAAATGATCAGATGATCAATTTTTCCTTTCGATAACTCCTACGACAATACAATAAGAGGGTAATAGTTTTGGGAAAATTAGATCATGCAATCATGTATATGAAAACAATCATGTATTTGAAAATTTAGATGTCTGTTCTCTTCTCCATTTTGAATTTTTTAATGTTGATGATTTATCTAAACCAACCAAACTGGATTTGTTTTCATTGTATACTATATTTTCCCATTTTTATTTTTTCTCTTAATTTGATATTGATTTTGTTTTTACGTTAACAACTTTAAAGGCTGTGTTCAGAGGGTCCATTCAGAAATTATTCCCACTTTCATGACAAATAATTTCTTGTCTATTAAGATATAGTAAATCTCTTTCAGCATCCTCCAGTTCTCCCTATGAAGAAAATATTCATGATTTACTGTTATGTGGCTTTCATGTGCCATAGAGCCTTTTGGCCTCTTTCATTCATTAATCTTTAATCCTAGACTTCTTAATTTCGATGACAAATCTAGATCATTAATGGCAAAGTTGTAAAAGGTAGTTTAGAGTTCATATAGTCCTTATTTATCTAATTTTTCTCTTATTGTTTAATATTTTCAGTCATATCCAACTCTTTGTGACTCCATTTGGGATTTTTTTGCCAAAAAATACTGGAATAGTTTACCATTTTCCTACTCCAGATCATTTACAGATAGGGAAATTGAGGCAATTAGGATTAAGTGACCTTCCCAGAGTCACACAACTAATAATTGTATATTTGAACCCAGTTCTTCCAGGTTCCACACTCAAACCACTGCACCACCTTGCTCTCTCTATCTTATTTTTCAGATAAATAAACTGAAGTCTGGAGGTAATACATCCTTGGTCATTCCCTGCTCTAAGTAAGGTTAATGGCATATCCAAGACTTGATACCAAGCACTGCGTTTTTTCTAGTACATTAATATCAGTCCCTGGAAGTCATTAAAAAATAAGTGAAGATGGTCTTATCCATGTGTACATGTGTATACATGATTGTGATCAAGATGATCTGCTTCTCTTTTTGGCTTTGATCCCTAAGTTGTCATGACTCAGTTGGTTATTCACAGGGTCATTTTATGTCAACAGATCTATCTCAGGCATGGGAAGGTGATCATTAATAAATAAAACCATAAATGATATTTTAAGTACCTTATAAACTTTTCTTTTTTGTAATGATACCACTGTTCAAGGCTCCCAAACCCCTCCCACTAAATTCAGTTTGTATAAAATAACTGTTGTTAGTCTTTCTCTAACAAATAACGTGAAAGGAATTTAATTCTATTATCCTGTGGAAGTTACATAGAGTTATATTTAGGGACAAGAAGGAAAGTAGAATTTATACTTCATAATTTAGTTCAATTCGGTGACTTAGAACCGCTCCAGCCCAATATGAACCTCTCAGAGTAAACATAGAGAAGAGAGAATCTATACTGTAGAATGAATAGGATTGGACATAGATCAGTAAGATAGGTCCAGAGGACCTAAAGGCTCAGATTGAACTTAAGAGTCATAAATCTCAGGCATGAGCTAAATGTAATACTCAAGATAATCTGAGATGCCCAGGAAAAAATCACCCATCTGGAGTACCCTGCAGATTTCACAACAGAAACAAAACAGAAGCCATCAGGATGTCCTCCTAGCAACTGGCTATTCATTATATATATATATATATATATATATATACACTTATTTTTTTCTTTAAAAAAACTTTTTTATTCAAAATATTCTATTTTCCAAATTACATGTAATAACAATTTTCAGCATACATTCCTCAAAATTATAAGATCCAAATTGTCTCCCTTCTTCCCTTTCCTCCCCCCTCTTGGAGATGGTAAGCAATTTGATCTGGGTTATACATGTATTATCATGCAAAACATACTTCCATATTGGTCATCATTGTAAGAAAATACTCATATAAAACCAAAACCCCCCAAATAAAACCATAAACTAATGAGAAAAATAGTAAGCTTTGATCTGCAGCCGACTCCAACATCTTTCTCTGGAGCTAGAGAGCATTCTTTGTCATAAGTTCTTCAGAATTGTCCTGGATCCTTGTATTGCTGAGAGTAGCTACATCTTTCATAGTTGATCATTGTACACTATTGCTGTTACTATATACAATGTTCTCCTGGTTCTGCTTATTTTGTTCTACATCAGTTCGTGTAGATCTTTCCAGTTTCTTCAGAAATTATCTTGCTCATCATTTCTTATAGCACAATAGCATTCCATCACCGAAATATACCACAATTTGTTCAGCTATTCACCAATCGATGGACATCATCTCAATTTCCAATTCTTTGTCACTACAAAAAGAACTGCTATAAATATTTTTGTACAACTATGTCTTTCCCTTTTGTATGATTTCTTTGGTGTATATATATATATATATATA
>NW_025367735.1:0-4055 GCF_016433145.1 Gracilinanus agilis | reverse complement strand
AATATATATTATATTTAAAATTATATTGATGAAATAATAAATAAAAATGATAAAAATAAAATAATTAAGACCTAAACTATAAATCCTTCCCAAATATTCTTGAGAATTCAACAGATAAACAGGTGAACTAGAATAGTATCAATATGAGAACTTCTCCATCATTACCTTGTGTTGTTCTTAAGCTCAATATTCATTGATCTTGTAGAATGGCAAATCATGTAGAATGGCGAATTGGACCATCATCTTGTAAAATTTCCTTATTTCTCATATTTCTTTCATCTGGAAACAGGCTCTCCTTTGAGCCACTCATCAAATGCTACCTTTAAGAAAATTCTGACCTTTCAAAAATTTATCTTTGCTCCATATGCAATTGAGAGTATTGATTAGCTTTAATCATCAGGGAGCTTCCCGCTGATCTGATAACAAAGTATGTTTTTGTGCTGCTTCTTCTATAATTGATGCAATCCAACCTCCACATGTTGTTTGAACAACATGTCAAGGTACAAAGTGAATTTTCACCTTCAAAGGTTTCAACTTGGCAAAATGACAATTAGAAATGTGCACTGAGTTAACTTAGGTGCCACCAGCAATAGCAAGTGAACATCATATTGTAAGATAAAGTGAAGCAGTATGATATCGGGTCCTGGATCACTACTTCAAAGTCCCAGAACTCTCAATGGAGTTCTATGGATTGATGCAAAGTTGCCTTTAAGCAGACTGAGTCTGGCAACTATTCCCTGAGATTTCTCCTTTTCCTTACCATCTACTAGAGACTTAGAACCAAGCCAAATTGTAGATCAGGTCTGTCAAGGCTTTGTCAACAGAGTCTCTGGTACCACCACAGTGATTATTTTCTGAAGCAGAGCTCTCAATTACTTTGGAAACTACACAGTCAGAGCACACCTGTTTCTAGAATTTGTCCCTAAAATTCCTCAGGGAGAGCCATAATTCCTAATTCTATACCCATTGGTCCAGGACTCTATAACTTAGATCACTCACATATGTCCTAACTATGACAAGTATCCAGAGGACAACTTTTCTTCTCTGTTACTCAGATGTCTGTACCTGAGCACAACCACCGAGACTTGCAACTTAGTTACAACTCTTCTGCTGTCAGCCACACTCCTTAAATCACAGATAGCTCTGACAAACTTCCACACCCAGACATCATACCCAAAGACACATTCACTGTCCATATTAAGCAACTTCCAACATCTCAAATCCACTCTCTACAACTGTTCTCAAATTCAACGAATATCAGCTGCCAGGACTCATCTCAATATCCTTCTCATTCCAACAACTCACTATGCCATTGGTGGCAGCAAAGTTATGTAATTCAGCCCAAAGTTATCCTGCCACAAACCTAATCCACAAAATAAAAGAGGAGTCATTCAACTTCTCATCTTCAGTTTCCTTGTTTGTACAATAAATATGTTGAACTAGATCAGAGGTTCTTCGATTTTGTTGTGTCATGTTGTGTCACAGACCCTTTTGGCAATCTTTTAAAGTCTCTGGACATCTTCTCAGAATAATGTTTTTGCATTCCTAAGTTATAGAAAATAAAAAAATGAAACCAATTATATTGAGATACCCATCTGTCTATCTATCTGTCTATCTATCTATCTATCTATCTATCTATCTATCTATCTATCTATCTATCATCTATCTATCATCTATCTATAATACATGAACTCTTAGCTTTCTTCTAGATTAAAAAAAAATCTTTTTCAATAGTTAGCTGGCTGATATTTAACACTTTTCCCCAAATGGAAGGTCTCAATTTTGGTTATGTCTCCTTTTTCATTAAAAGAAGGAAATTCATGGATTCCTTTTTTGAAGGAAGCACCTATGAAAAAGCAAAAAAAAAAAGAGTCTGGCAGTGAATTTATGGAAGAACTGAAGGTACACATGGCAATGCCAGGCCATTTGCAGCTGGTACTGGATAACATTGACATGAGTGTCTGAGTAATAGATGGAATTTTTCAAAATAAAGATGTCAGCTTAGGGAAAGGATGATGGAAATGATTGCTGTGAATGTGCAGCTACTGGAAAGCACTGCAATCTTATTATTTATTATTTTTTTCTTGTTTGGTACCACACCTTGTGTCTTTATGGATGTCTTTCTTCATGCACACCTTTAGAGTTAAGCTGTCAGGATTGTCAGATTGTGGAAGGCATGCAGTGTAAGGCTTTTTAGTACTCGATGATGCATGAATCCAAATTATACAACATGAATAAATCCTTTCTGGGGATATGTAAATAAATTCATAAAATGCCTTTAATATTTAATTCACTTGTTCCTAATAATATTTATTTGCATAGGAGATAATAAAGTTTAACAATTTCTAACCTCATAAATGAGGATAATCCCTAAGAGCTGATATTAATATGGAATTCTTTAGAAAGTAGTTATCTCAGTTTCTAAGTATAAATATCTTGCCCTCTTTTTGTCTTGAAAAAATTATTTTATGGGTACTATAACCTTCTTTAGGGGAGGTGAATATCCCTTTCATCACTGGAAAGATATTTCTTCAGGGCCTTAGATAATTTTTGGAACTCCTATGACCATTATAATTCATTGCAAACTTTTCTGTAGAATATCAGGAAAAAATTGTGGAAAAAATACAAATGAAGGGGCCATAGGGACCACATCTCAAATGTTTTTATAAATCTGTGGTAATTTGATCTAACTGATATAGGTAGTTTGTTTTTTTAAGTAGATCAATGTAATGGAAGAGATAAGCAAGAACTAACAAATCAAAAATAGTATCCCCTGTTGGCAGTAATTACATTAAAAATAATACCTTACAGCCAAATGAGACCAAAATGAATTTACAACTTGATTGTAAAAGGTTACATTACACACACACACACACACACACACACACACACACACACACACAAACCTTACCCAATTTTAAACAAATCATTTTACTTACAAGGAAACACAATGCTTTCTTTGAAAGAAGAGAAATGATGAGAAGCAAGACTCACACCAAAGACCTTTGAAGCCCTGGAGACTTTTTGAGCTGCTAAGACACATGAGGAAGATCAGTGAATTTTGTCAAACACTAGAGAGAATTCCAGTTATCAAAAACCAATAATAATGGGACTAGCAGGTATATAAAGGCAGAGATTTAAGAGAGGTTCTGAGATGGCAGCTGATAGCCTCCCTAGTTTCACCTACATCTTTCATTCTCACCCTCAGATTGATTTGCAAGACCATGAGGAACATTCCATGGACTAAGGAAAGTAGTAATAATAATCAGTGGTAATATCAATTAATTAACATGATTACCACAGTAGTAATCAGTAGTAAAAGATATTGTCAGATACCTTCAATGAGGTTGAAAATAGGACCAAAGTCACCTTACTGTACTGATGGCAAATTACTTAATTTGAAAAGGCTACAAGCCAAGACTGAAGTGGAGGAATGATTGTGCATTCAATGAGGCTTCTGAGACTGAGATATAGCTGAGCATGTATCGCTTCTCTGCTGTTTGTGATAATTTTATCCTGACAATTAGCATGAATAAAACAGAGGCTCTCCACTAGCTAGCACCAAAATATCTACATATGAATCCATCAATTATAGCAAAATAGAGAAATTTTGAATACTGTGGGTATAAGTTCATTTACCTTGGCAATATGCTTTCCAGGGATGTCAGCTTAGATGAGAAGATTTATGTTCCCATTGCCAGAACTAGCTCAGCATTTGCAATGCATACCCACATCAAAGAAAGTGCTGTGATCTATGAGCAAAGTAGAATTTCAGTGGACCAAAGAAACATGACATGCACAGATTTTGGCCATCTACATTCCAAATATTCAGATGAGATATTTGTGCCAAAATTGTAGTAGATAATTCCAAACTCCTTTTGGTCTGATCAGCCACAGTCATCCACACTTTCTACTGATCCTGGTCCTCTTCATATATGAAGAACAACAACCAGTCAATCACCCAACCACCCATCAACCACCAACCAAATAGTAATAGTAATATTAGTGGTAGTAGTAGTAGTAGTAGTAGTAGTAGTAGTAGTAGTAGTAGTAGT
>NW_025367734.1:0-1339 GCF_016433145.1 Gracilinanus agilis | reverse complement strand
TATATATAGAGAGAGAGAGAGAGAGAGAGAGAGAGAAAACAGAGAGAGAGACAGAGAGGGAGAAAAAAGGAGGGAGAGAGGGAGAGAAGAAAGAGAGAGAGAGAGATTTTTGGGGTTCCTGTTCTAGAGAAAAGTAACAAAGCATAGGAAAAATGGTTAATGAACTAAGAATCTTCAAGTTAGAGAATTTTTATGGAGTGATAATAGCTATTCTCATAGTCAACAATCATTCAGTAAACACATATTAAGTGCCTAATACATGCCGAACATTGTAATATGTGCTAGGAATATAAAGGCAAAAAAATCCATGCTCTTAAAGAGACTACACTTTATTGGGGGAGAAAACATGCAAATGGAACACATACAAACAAATTACATAGAAGATACATCAGAAATAATCAACAGGACATCAATAGAATTAAGGGGTGTTTAGAAATGCTCCCTGTCAAAAGTAGGATTTTAGCTTAGAATTAAAAAAAAAAAAAAGAAATGCCTTGTTCTTCTTAGCTCTGGTAGGAAAAACGGCAGTGGATGGACTTTGCAAGTAGACCAATTTAGGTTTGATGATTGGCCTAGGAAAGATATCACATATTAGAATGACCAGTGCCAGGAAGTAGTGGGCAACACTGCCTTAATTCTCCAAAAAGAGGTGGAGGATACTTTGCCATGTGTGTTGTTAGGACATTCTTTTTGTTACAGAGTGGACTAGTTGGCCTCTCAGGTCCCTTCCACCTCTAAGAGTGTGTAAGTGAGTGATGGTCTTACTGGTTTGATGTTAAGATTACTAAAATAGATTTGTGACTTCTTTGATTCAGAAGTTTGCTGCAGATAGCAACCCATCCATGCCTGCCTTCCTACATTACACTGGTTCATATCATCCCATAAATTTGCCACTGACAGCTCACCCAGTGTGCAAGGGACTTTATTCTCTTTTTCCCAACATCGTGACGATTTCAATGGAACATTATGGTTAACTTTTATAACCTTTTGATCTTACCACATGAATACTACTTCTAATGCTATCATACATCTTTGAGGGAAAGAATATGAGGAGCTACTTCTTGCAGATGAGTGGACAGGGACTGGTAACACTTAAAGTAGGATGAGGGGTATAGAAAATGAGAACCTCAGAGTAATTTTATTTACTCTAGTCTGGACTAAGCAATTATGAATGGAGGTAAAAGATCTTTTTTTTCTGAGAAGTAGTACGTAGATTCCACCAAATTGTCAAATGCACCTATGATACAAAGATGGAAGGCAGAGAGGAAAGGAGGGAGGAAGGAAAGAAGGAAGGAAGGAAGGAAAGAAGGAAGGAAGGAAGGAAGGAAGGAAGGAAGGA
>NW_025367733.1:0-6942 GCF_016433145.1 Gracilinanus agilis | reverse complement strand
CTCTCTCTCTCTCTCTCTCTCTCTCTCTCTCTCTCTCCCTCTCTCCCTCCCTCCCTCCCTCTTCCCCCCCTCTTACCTTTTCATTTTCTCTCTCCCTTTCTTCTTCTTAGTGTCTCTCTTCTTATGGCTAACCCTCTTAGTAATCATTACTCATCATTAGCACAACTGAGCCATTATTTCTGGAAGCCTATAGGATGGAATCCTAGAGATTTCCAGAGGAGGGAGAAGTGAGGCCATGTTAGATCAATGACCGTCTCCATCTGCCACTTATTGATAGAAATTCAAAGGATCCTAGATTTAGAGCTGGAAGGATTTAGAGATCTTGAACCTTTTCTGATGCTAAATATGAGGAAACTGAAATTCCCAAAGTGAAGTGACTTGTCCACGATAATAAATCTAAGACAAATAATATCACACAGGTAATATAGACATTAAAATTGGAACCAAGGCCTTTTGACATTTCTTTTGGTGGTTCTGCAGTCACCGAACTCTCATAAAACATGTGAATTCCTCCTGGAATTGGATTCATCAATGGGAAGGCAGTCTCAGATTCTGAGAAAGCTACTGGGAAGGGTTTGAAGGACGTATACAAGATAACATACTAGACACCATGGGGATTCTTGTGTTCCTGATTCTTGTCTACAGGGCGTGGTTTAAGATGGTCTCTTCCCGGGTTTTGGTAAAGTCTGAGGCAAAGGGAAAGTATGAAGCTCTAGGACAAGCTAAGGTTTTCCTGTTTCTCAATGCTGGGTATATACCTGGGTTCTTCACTCATGCTTTTCATTCCTTTCCATGATCTCCCTTATTACTTTATTATTTCCTTTGGAGGGTAGTCATTCCAGGCAACAAGGGGGTTGGTCTGCCTTCTTTTGTGGCAGAGCAAGTTAGTTTGCCTCTTGAAGGTCAAAGGACTGTAGATTTCTTTTTTAAAATTTATTTAGAATATTTTTCCATGGTTACGAGATTCATGTTATTTCCCTCCCCCCTCCCAGAGCTGAAATGCAATTCAACTGGGTTATACATATGTCAATGTTCAAAACCTATTTCCGTATCATTTATATTTGTAATAGTAGATCTTCTAAAGCCAAAACTTCAATCATATCCCCATCAAACCGTGAGATCAATCATTTGTTTTCCTTCTGTGTTTCTGCTCCCACAGTTCCTTCTCTGGATGTGGATACATTCTTTCTCATACGTCCCTCCAGATAGTCCTGGGTTATTGCATTGCTACTAGTAGAAAAATCTATTACATTTGATTGTGCCACAATGTATCAGCCTCTGTGTACAAGGTTCTCCTGGTTCTGCTCCTTTCACTCTGCATCACTTCCTGGAGGTCTTTCCAGTTCACATGGAGTTCCTCCAGTTCATTATTCCTTTCAGATAAGACCTATGTCTTATCTTTTTCTATTATCTATCTGTTGATCTTGCTCAGTCTTTCTATCTAAAATTGTATTTATAATTTGCAACAGACCCATTATCCCACCACTATATTAATATAGAGGTATGAAACTATTCTGAACTTTATAGTTTTCAAGTGCCCTAGATGATGGGCAGGCTCCAAGACTTGTTCACAGTCACACGGTCAGTATATCTAAACAGAGGCAGGTTTAAACTCCAGGTCTTTCTGCCTCTGAGACCAGCTCTTTCTCCATTAAAAGTATGAGGCCTCTCAACTATAATAATCTTTTGTACAAACATCTGGGTAAGAGGAGAAAAATTGACAGGCAGCCTGCATCATGAACTTCTATACATGGAGAGTTTAATTTCAGCGAACTCTTAGAAACCATGGCAACAGAAAACTCCCATAAACGCAAAGGATTGTAGAACCTTGACTTTTCCCCAAAACAAACTCAAGACTGTCAGCAAGGGTATATTTGAAGGCTTACTGCTAAAGCGACTGGATTTGTCCCACAGCCGCTGGGACCGTGGAGGCGAATTATGAGATTTGTCTTGTGGTTAAACCTGTTTATTGAGGGGAGTGTGAGGAAGCACGTTCCTTTGCATTTACTATTCATTTAAGGCCCTGGAATGGGATGGGAATAGTAATCATGAATGAATAAATCCAATCCCTCCTGCTTTCTACTGATCAGGAGGTTTCTACAAGTGAGAGCCCAAGAAGCAACAAGCACAGCAGAATTTCCATTTTGACAGACGGCCACAGACTTTTTTTTAATCCATTTTATAAGGGTGGAATCTCATGAGAAATCCTAGGTGAGAGAACTGCTGAGTTAAATAGTTCTGATGCTGCGGCTCCAGTGGAAGCATTATCTCAAAAGAACCCAAGTGATGCATTTCTTATAGAAGGTTTGACTTATTAAATTAACATAAGGGTGGACAACTCTACCAGAGAATTAGGAAAGGAGATTGGGAGAAATAAAAAATATCAACAGTGAAGGTTTTCTGTTCTGAGCAATAACAACTATTTAGAAGGCATCTATATCAGGGAAGAGAACAAGTTCTAGATACCCCTCATGGAATATTTTGACTCTACTGGCATGGAGCCCTAGGAAGACACTTTTTGTATTGACTCATCTGTCATTGTCACTTCCTCCCAGTAGAACCTGAGATCGCCCAGGCCATGGTCTGCTTCATTTGGGTTGCTGGGTCCCCTGTGCTCCCATGGCCACCTCTTTAACTCAGACCTTGATCATTTTTTCACTGGACTATTTCAGCAGCCCCCGAAAGGCTCTCTCTGACCCCAGCATTGCTCTTCTCTAATCCATCCTCTATTGAGAATCCTAAAGAGTGTGTCGAGCTAGTAGTCATTCCAGTGTTCAAGATCCTTCAGGGCTTCCCTGTTGTTTTCAGGATCAAATACAAATGCCTCCGTTTGCCACTTACATCCCTAAATAATATGGCTCCAGTGAGTCCTTACCAGCTTGTCACAAATGACTCCCCTTCCATCCTGGAGATTCTATCTAACTTGGCCAACTTTGCTGCACCTTGTAAAGAGAATTCTCTCGGGCACACCCGGATCCATTCTGCCCTCATTTCTTCCTCCCCAAATCTCCAGCTACAGCTCAGCCCAAGGCCCCCAGTTAGCCTTTCCTGCTCTCCCTCGATCCTAGCCCTCCAGTCTGAATAACTCCCTTTGGGCACATTTCCTAATTCCTTCTACGTGTGCTCTGGGAGGGAAGCCAAGGCGCCATTCTCGGGTGGGAATCCTCGGCCGCTAGCTAAGTGCCCAACACAGAGAAGGTGCTTAAGGAATGCTGAAGGAACTTGCTGGAGCTGAACTGGTGGGATTCAAGGTGAAGCAGCTGGCCTGGCTTAGCCAGATGATGGGATGTTTACCCCAAAGGCTCAGTGTGAAACCAAGCACCCGACCAAAAGCTTCTGTACTTGCTCTTCTCTGCCCAGGCCATGCAACACTGCCTATGGCTCCCTCAGCCCTCCATCACCCCAATGCAACTATCAATAATATGTAAATAAGTCTTGACTGATCACACAGGTTAAAACCAGTGGAAATGCGCGTTGGATATAGGGGGAGAGGTTGAAGGGGGGTGAAGGGGAAAGTAAAAACAGGAATCATGTAACCATGGAAAAGTTTTCTAAAAAAAATCAAATATTTAAATCTGAAAAAAGGAAGAAACCAGCCCTATTATCATTATGCTTGTTTGTGAGGAGACAGAAAGTGGGGCACTAGCAGCTGAAATCCTGGGAACATGGTGGACTTTGGGTCTACCAACATTGACTACAGGAGAAAATGGTATCCAGGGCTAGAAGAGAGATTTAAAGCTTTGAGGGCCCTTAGAAATAACTGATTCTAGTGCCTTCATTGTACAGAGAAGAAATATGAGGCTTGGAGAGGCTGATGTGGTTCTGAATGACACAGCTGAGATTTGAATCCATTGAGCTTTAGGTACTAATCTCTTTAAATGTAGCCACCTTGATGGTAGGAACCCTTAAATCTTCCTGACATTGCCTAATACATGTTTGTTGATTGATTATTCACTCTGAGCCTCAGTTTCCCTAACTGTAAAATGAGCTAAATGACTGCAAAGGTCCCTTCTAGTTTTTTATCTATGACCCTACAAGAAATATTTTAATTAATTAATTTTAATTAAATTATTTAAGAAATAAATACCCAGAAACCCAAGACTCACACTTTACTGATCTGTTCACTTCCTCTCAGCTACTTTAAGGCCCAGACTTAGAGGGTCAACATCTTGACTTTTGGGGGGAGCACTCAGTTTCTACAAGTGTGCAGAATAAGCAAGAGGTCAGGGTGCGTGTTCCATGGAAGGGGCAACACAAGAAGACAGAAGTGGGAGAGAACAGACAGGCCTGGTTGAGGCTGGCTATAAGAAGGAGGGAAAGTCTTGGGGGTCAGCTATATAGAAATCAAGAATTCTGCACATGGCAAGATGTGGCTCAAACAAGCCTGAAGCAGATGGAAATAGCCAGATCAGGTAAAGGGAGCCTTGGGTGGTTCGAGACAGAGGGCAAGAGCTCAGAGGAGTTGAGACTCTCTGCCCTTCCAGGACATCAGATCCAGCTCCCTCTAACTTGGACAAGCCAGAGACTCTTCACATCTCCAAATGTTCCCACCATTATCCTCCTAGATGGGCTTGAGAGTGAGTGAGGGAAAGAATGGCTTCAAGGGACTGTGGTTTGCATCGGGTCAGGAAGCTCAGCAAAGCCAGGAAGGATGGAGCTCACCTGAGCCAGCCAGCGAGCCATAGAGATTCCACCTATCCCAGCATCTTGGACCTATGGTCCTTCTTCTTCTGGACCTATGTACCCATGGGGGAAGGCTGAAGGGCCTGTATCTCCACAGAAGGGCATGAAAATGTGTTGACCCTCGAATGCCCCACCCCACGGAAGGCTATTCTGAATCTTCAGAAAAAGAGTAAAAGGAAATCCACATCAAAGAAGGGCTTTGGAACCAATGGCTCTGCTTCCCTACCCAGAGTTAGATGTTGCATTCTTCAAGTTTCCTGTTGAAAGCAGACGCTCCCAGTAGGGTAAATGAGGTAATCATGAGAACTTTCCATCAGTAAGTTATTAGCAAAGCCTCAAGAGTTGTATGAGTGTGGTCACACCTTCAGAAACTCAATCAGCCAGCAATCTGTGAACCCTTTTGATGAGAATTAACACCTTTAAAGAGGAGAAGTGGATCCCACAGACACTGCCCCCCTGGGCAGTGCTGGGCAAGTTGGAAGCTGTGATTGGCCCCTGTGAAGATGGGAAGGGACAAGAAGCCTTGAATTTCTAGGGCTGGGAGGTCAACTTCAAGAGGGAAGTCAGCTTCAAAGAGGAAGACAGTTTCAAGAAGAGAGCTGGCCTCAGGAGTCATCTTTAGCTCAAGTTATCATCTTGACCTGCCTCTTGGAGGGAACTTGGGTGAGTGGAGAGCTGGCTTTCCCTTCCTGTCTTCTGGAGAGAGTTTAATTCTGGCTGAAGGTCAACAAGTCCTGGATGAGTTGAGCACTGGAGAAATATTTAGGTAGGTAGGCCAAATGTCTTCTCTACCTTTCTGAATTTCTTTACTTTCACTCTTTCTACCTCTTTTGTAAATAAAAGCTATTAAATTCATTTTGACTTCGAGCAATAATACTTTATACCAGAGACTACCATATTATTTATAATTTTCATATGTTTTAGTCAAACCATCAAAACAAACCACCTCTTTCACAGGGTGAAACTGCCCCCATTCTTGCCCCACCAAGAAGCCATCAGCCTGCTCATTTGGAATATGGAAAAAGGTGAAACGTTCTTGACAAAAGAATCGCCCGCCTAACTAAAGCTTAGAAAGCTGCAAGCCAGAACGCTTAAACTCTATCTCTTGGCACGACGTGCGGGCAGGCGGGTCCTCTGCAAGCGCAACGCTCGCCTTCAGAAGGTCGATACACGTCCCGGTTCCCACTTGGCTCCGGCTCCGCTCGATAACGTTCGGGGTATTTTACCTCCGGCACTTATTGCATCTCGAGCTCACACCGGCATCTGCGGGACGTTACATCTGAGCGCCACGCTGCCTGCGTGCAGCCCCCGCCGAGGCGCCCCTTTGGGATGCGATAAAGAATCCTGAAGGCTCCGCCGCCGTGTGGAGAGAGTCCTTTTTGATGAAGTGAGAGGCCCGAGATGCGTGCGGCTCTTTGATAATTCTGAAAGTTCTCAGTGCGTGGAATATCTTGGCCGGCAAGCAGGCTCTGGGAAACGTTCTTCAAGTCTACTCAAGAGTAATTAAAAGTCAGTGGAAAAACTTCACGGCGGCACGACCTAGAGTTCGCCATCGCATGTTGGCTGGGAGTCAGCACGCATCCCTGCTCCTGTCTCCCTCCAGCCCGATGCTTGAAAGACCAGATGATGAGGCTCTCGCCCAGGCAGCGTCTGACCCACAATCTGCCCTGCCCCTACCTCCACTGATGGGTCTTCCATGGATTCTGGGACCCCACCTAATCAGCTGTCTTATTGCTTCTCCTACATGACCCTCCATCTCTGGGCCTTTACCTCGGGCCATGCCCACTGCCGGGAATGCCCTCTTCCTTATCTTTGGCTCTGGGAATCCCAGCCCAGTCACAGCCTTCTCCACAGAGTCATTCTTTTCCCCCTTAGCTGGCAGGGCCTTCGCTCTCACAATTGTCTTCACTAATGCCAGGCTCAGCTTCAAGCCTTTCCCTTCCCAACACAAAGCCAATAGCAAGCTCCGATGTCCTGAGATGTTTATAAGGGGAGAACCGATCACTCAAAGGACTTGGGCTAAGAACCAAAAGCTCCACCGCCAACCCATATGTCTTTGGAAGCTCCTGGAGGAACTAGAGTGAAGTGGCCCAGGAAACGTGTTTGGTGAATGGGTGAGGAGGTGGGGAGATCTGATCATAGATCACTGGGGAGAGAGAGAGTGAGACGGAGAGAGAGAGACAGAGACAGAGAGGGAGTGGGGGAGAGAGAGGGAGGGAGGAAGAGAGAGAGACAGAGAGAGAGAGAGAGAGAGAGAGA
>NW_025367732.1:0-6470 GCF_016433145.1 Gracilinanus agilis | reverse complement strand
GTCACTTACAAAAATGAACAATATGAAAAAATTTAAAAATAGGCTTTGATATGGTCTGTCAGGATCAATGGCCAGTCAGTATTCCAATCATGCTTTTGACTAGCAAACTACAAATCCTGGATTATCAACAGAGAAGACTTTCACAATTGGAAGCAACTTGAAAGCGTGAGAAGTGTACTGAATTTAGAATGAGAGGACTTAAGTTCAAATCCTCATGTTGCTTCCACTTTCTAATGTGGCCTTGAAATTCCCGAGCCTTAGCTTCTTCACCTATGAAAGGAGGGGGTTATGTTAGATGATCTCTGAAGTCCCTTCCAACTCTAAGTCTCTGACTCTTGCAGAAGAGGAAAGAAAGACCAGTTGGACAGGGAAAGTGAAATCATCTGAATGGGGTTGTCATCAGAATCAAGCTTTTCCAAGGTTATCTAATTCCCATTGGTGATTTCTCCCCTTGACTTTTTCCTTGTCATTCTCTCTTTATAAACTGCTTTCTGTTTTTCACTTTCACTCCTGTGCCAAAGTCCCCATTTTCTTTCTTTCCATTTCGTTCCTCTTTAGTCCCTGAAGGGTATTGAAACTCTTCCAGGAGCTTGCAGTCAGAGCTGGCCATGGTAAGTGGCTAAGCCAGGTTTGGTCTGAGATAAGAAAAATCAGTTCAATTCCAGTGTCAAATTCTAGCCATACTGTTGTGCTCAACTGAAGTGAGAGCACCCAGTGTTTTGCTTCTATTTACCTTCCAATCCTGACTGTGCCTGTCAGTTCTTTTGCTCATGATTCCTTTTGATTTGATTCAACAAGTATTTATTACAGACTTTATCAGTTTGTGCTGGGGACACAAAAGATAGGGGAAAAAAATCTAAACAGTCCTTGCCCTCTGGAAGCTTACCTTCTTCTGGGTGAATAAACATTTACACATGTAAGTAAGCATGAATAATTTGAGGAGGGAGAGAGCCAGAACAATTGGGGGAAGGTGTAGGGAAAAGCCTTCTGGTGTACCTTGGGATTTTAATTTTATATTATTACGAACTTAATATACATAGCCATAATATAAACATTTTATATACAGTGAATGAGAAAAAATATAGTATATGGGACTTAGAATTTCTATTCCATATAACTATTTAAGGCCTATAACACATTCTACAGATTCATTCTGAAATATTTCTGCTCATCTCTCCAGAGTCTTCTATTCCTTTAATTTTTGTTTCATTGATAGTTGTTTTTTCCTCTTCCTTTCTTTTTTTTTCAACATTACTATCTCTGCTACCATATCTAGAACCTTTTTGTCCTCTGTCGTCTCCCCCACCCCCAACCCGCCCCCAAGAAACTTCTCTCTTAGGACCAACAAACATGAAATGCTTCCCAACATGGAATGTCCTTTCTTGGGTTAGAAGCCATGCTAAGTTCCTCAGCAGCATTCCAATCTCCACAAATATGTTGTGGTACAGAACACAGGAAAGTGACACTTGGACACAAGCTGGAAGGATTCTCAGTGGGAGAGAGCAGGTCAGATTCCGAGGATAACTATATGGCCAGACTGGCTGAAACTGATGACGGAGAGGCAATGGGCCATTTATTTCTTGAGATACAGTCATAGAACCCAGGAGACATTGCCATAGTGACAGCTACCACCATTTCCTTGGCAAGGCATCCTTCCAACCTACAGAGAAGAGAAATCGTAAGACAGCCAAATATATTTGAAAAGACTGGCTATGCAATAGACAAATGCAGGCACTAATTGTTGGTTGAATCAAGTGGGCTGTATAAACTCAAATGTTGGACAGGGTCATGAAATCTCAAATTTTCAAGGGACCTCAAGGCCATTTCGCCCAAACTGCAACTGAGTGAGAATCCACCTTGTAACCTAGCTGTCAAGTGCGCATCTAGCTTCTTCTCGATGGAACAGACTGTCGCCAAGGTAACTCATCTCTCTTTCAGATAGCTTGAATTGCCAGAGAAGTTTTCATGTGGTTGGAATCTGCCTTTGTAATTCAGAGGTCAAGAAGAACAAATCAAATCCTTTTCCCACACAACTGCCCAGTTATGTTCCAATTAACTTTATCTTCTCTGTGCTAAACATTCCTAGTTCCTTCTATTAGTTTTCTTATGACCTTGTTCCACAGTCCTGCCACCATTCCTGGTGCCATCTTCTGAAGCTTTTCCAGGTTGTCAATGTTCTTCTTCATATGTGGCTCCTGCCCAGCATGGAACAGAATCCTGCACATCTGGACTGACCAGGACAGAGTACAATGCAATGATCACCTCTGTCATTCTGGCCAATGAGCTTCTCTTCATCCCATCAGATGAAGTTCAGTTTTTGAGAAGCCGTGTCACACTGGTGGCTCACAGGGAGATGAAGGTTCACTCAAAACCACCAAAGGTCCTTTAATAAACTTCTCTAAGTCACACTCAGTATTCTTTTACTTGTCAGTTAACTTTGGGAGTCCAAATGGGAGACCTGACATTTGTTCCTGTTGTACTATTGCTATCACTTTCTCTCTGGAGGGCAGATTAACAAATTGTTTCACCCCAATATTTGTGTAAGAAAAATGTACTAGAATATGTGAAACGAAAATATATGTACTATCTACACATGTATGTATATGTATGTATAGGCACATATTTATTGATATATACACATCCATACCACATACACACACACATATATCTTCCATGGTATACATGCTATTCACTTATTTTTCAGCCGTGTCTGACTTTTTCTGACCTCTTTTGGATTTCTTGTTGCAAAGTCCCTGGAGTAGTTTGTTGTTTCCTTCTCCAGCTCAATTTACAGATGAGGAAACTAAGGCAAGCAAGGTTAAGTGACTTGCTCCGTATCTCACAGCTAATAAGTCTTTGAGGCCAGATTTGAACTCATGAAGATGAGTCTTCCTGACTTCAGACCAGGAATTCTATCCCCAGTGCTGCCTAGCTACATACATTTGTATTATATATATGTAAAAATGAATCACACACATTTATGTGTGTTATATGTGAGTATGCATGTATGTGTGCATATTTAGGGAATTAGGAATATTCCTGTGATTTTCGTGGTATGGAAAACTCCGGGGTGAGAATGCTCCCTTTACTAATGCAGGTGAAAACTTCTGTATTTATAGTTGGAGAAGAGTCACCTAGACTGGGTAGCATGGGGTTCTGTGACTTGTCCAAAGTGATATAGCCAATTCATGTGAGAATGGGGACTTGAATCTCCTGCCTTCAAGGCTCCATCCCTCCTCATGATGACATATTCCTTTTTTCCGCACAGATATTCTCTAAGTGGTGCTACTTGAGTATGGATCATGGAACAAGGAACCCTCAGAAGAATCACCATCCAAAGCCATTTGTCAAAGCACAAAGGGAAGAGGAATGGATTCTGCAAACAAATTGAAGCAAGCTCCTGATGACAATGCAAGCTTGCATTCATTTCCAGGAATATGTGTGACCAAAAGTGGAGGTGAGTCAGTCTTATAACGAGAGGGAGGGCTCAGAGATGAGGAGTCTGAATGCTTTGTGGTGTCTGTAAAATAATTTAAAAATTACCCCTCCCTCACAAGGAATAAGATCTCCACCATATTGGATGAATCCCTGTGGAAGAATTACAGAATACAGACAGGAATTATGCATTATATTTCATGAGCTAACTGTGAAGGGAGTGTGTCTGAAGATTAAATCATGGCCCCATTGAGGTGCTGGATAGTTATTCTAGTTTATATGTAGATAGATTTAAGATTTAAATTAATTTAAATTAAATTAACAATATAATAAATTATAAATTTAATATAGTATTATAATATAATAATATTTATATTATAATAAATTATAAATTAAATTAAAATTAAATTAAATTAATGTCCAATACTTCAAGTATTATTTTTATAAAGTTTATTATCTAACAAAATAGAACCACATGATTAAGTTTTTCTACCTGCTCAAAAATCCCTGCTCCACCAGCTTTCCAGGAAGGAAAGAGAGCAAGAGACAGGGCTACACCCAATTTAGATCCCATCTGCGTCAGCACATAAGGACAGGAAGTGAGTAGGGAGTAGGTAGAAAGGGTAATTCCCTGACAATGGAGTCTCCATTGCCCAGCACATTGGCTTGTGCTGCCTCAAAGCTCCCTGAAAATAGATGGTGATTCTTTAATGCTTGGCTTCTCATCATAACACAAATATTCTTGGGAGGGAAAATATTTTGTTTCCTATATAGTTCTTACCCTCCTTGCTCACATTCTCCCCATTCTTGGTGCATAACAGCTTATTGCATAATTTCCACTGAGCGGATTTTAGTAGAGAGGAGTAAGAACATGAGAATCCTAGTTCCCAAAGATGTGGATGGATTGGGCAGTGAGAGAAGACACATTATAAAGAAAGAAAAGACAGTCATCTAAAAGGAGCCTGGAGGAAGATGGTTTTCTTCTTTCTTCATAATCCAATCACATAAGACCTTAGTAAGTGCATGTGATGATGTGTAAGGCACTGTCTTGGTGGTTGCCCAAATTGGATCCATGCCTGATATTTATTCTGCCTTACTTCCACTTTGCAGAATAGCTAGTATTCCTTCAGATTCCAGTCAAAAGTCATCTCCTACCTAAGATGCTGCCCAAACAGACCCCCTGCTCATGCCTCATCCCCAGTCCCCAGAATAATAGTGAGGAATCACAGATCTTCAAGTGACATCTAGTTCAATCCCTTTCCTCTCTCCCATTTTGTAGATGATGGATCTATGACTTGGCATACTCCATTGGTGCCTAGAGCCTTTTGCCCCTGGAAGATTTGTTTTTGCCTGTGGTTGTCTTCTCCCCTATGACTCCCCTTAGTACCTACATTTGGAGGAAGCTCCAAAACCATCCATCCTCCATTCATCTTCCAGCTGTGATTCTGACTCTGGATTTTCTACCATGTTCTTGCTCATGTATCTTTCCCCAACTCTCCCTCTCTTTCTGCATTATTATGTGATCCACTTTGGGGGCAAACACTGTCTTTTTTTGTCTTTCTTTACATCCCCAGCACTTAGCACAGTGCCTGCAACATGGTAAATCCTCATCAATTTGGCTTATTTTTGTGTTTCTTTGTCTGTGGACATGTTGCCTTTCCCTTCTCTTCCTTATAAAATAAGCTTTTTGAAGGCAAGGGCTAGATTTTGGTCTTTGTATCCCCAGCATCTAGCATAGTATCTTGCACATTATAAGTATTTAGTAAATGCTTGTTGAATTGAAAACAAAATGGGAAACAAGGGGTGGTCCTCTATATAGCTCAGTAAACCTTTTCTGCCTAGTATATTATATCCCACTTTAGCATCATATATTTAATACTATAAGGAATCTCACATGTCTAGTTCAACACTTTAGGTTACAAGTGAAGAAACTGAGGCCCAGGAAAAGTAAGTAATTTGCCCAACGTCACATAAGAAAGTGTCATAAGAAGGATCTGAATCCAGGTCCTCTGTCTCCAAAACTTTTTCATTTGTACCACACTGCCTTCCCTTAGGGAGTTCCCTGAGGCACCTAGGAGTTAACCTATGTGCCTTAAGTCATAATAAATGTCAGAGGGGAATGTGAAGCCAATTCTGCTTGACTCAAAACTGAACACCCTATCTATCATGGCAGGCATTCTCTGGTACTATATAGATGCAATAAAGAATGTTTTCATTTACCCTCAGGCAAGAGTTCTTAACCTGGGGTCCACAGACACAGAAAGGTTCCATAGATAGATTTCAGGGGTCTGTGAATGCTATGGGAAAAATATATTTTTATTTCAACATGGTTGCTATCCTTTGGTATCCCATGGATTTCATTTTAGGAATTAAAAAAAAACAACATCATTCTGAGAAGGGGTCCATTGCATTCTCCAGAATGCCCAAGGACTCCCGACCCATGAAAAGGTGAAGCACCCCATGGGCTTTTGAAGGACACTTGCCGAATAGGTGCTCCTGAATGACCTCTATTAGTGAAATCTGCTTCAGAATATAGAGTATATCTGCTCTCTTGCATTTTCTAAGACAGTCACGTATGATAATGTGGTTGTTAGGCCTGGCATGTAAAATTCACGACACTAGCTACAAGAACATAACATTACATAGAAGGTCACTGGGTTGCAAATGCAATTCTCAGGCCAATGCACTGGGAGTTTGTATTCACATTTGTGATGGTCTGGAAAGCAGAGTATTTCAGAAACTGGACTAGAAATGAATGCAGAAAATCTTTACCAAACAGAATCAGCCTGTTCTGACAGTTTATATTTCAGTTAAATCATGGACTCATACATGGTGCTGAATTAGAAAAAAGATACCTGGTTTAAACTGGGACTGGGCAAAGGGTGCTCATAAACTAAGGCCCAGGAGGGGCCCAAGGGCACATTTTTTTTCTTGGAACAGGCACAATCAGGGTCTGATGAAAGCTGGAGTCAGAGATGTTTTTAATGGTGAGAGAGAGAGAGAGAGAGAGAGAGAGAGAGAGAGAGAGAGAGAGA